>NC_084506.1:1265000-1446937 GCF_024500385.1 Phyllopteryx taeniolatus
TATCGTTCCCTTGTCGCCCCTATCTGCCCTCCTTTCCAACAAACAAGGGACACTCTCCCGCCCTCGGGCTGGGCAGGGACTGGCTGCATTGGGGGGGAGGGTGTCTTGCTCTCTTGGGGGTGGGGGGGCGGGGGGAGGTCGGCGGTGGGGCGTGTGGGGGGTTGGTTGGCTGGGGTAGTGGCATTGGGTCCCTGCGGCCCCCACTGGGTGGCCAGTTGTGGGGCCGGCGGACCGCCCTTGATCTCTCGGTGTGGGACGTGTCCCGTCCGCCGGGCTGCTCTCAGGTGGATCCATGGGCCTGATCCCTCCCCTCGATTAATTGGGTGGGGTCCTCAGCCGCCGCGGTGCAGCCACAGCAATTGCAGGACACTTCTGTCAGTCTTTGTGCATGTAAAACGGTATCAATTCACTTGTATGCATCCGCAGACACACACCCCTAGGACTCTTTCACTGGGTGTGGGGTCATGCACTTATTGCGACAAATAACTCATGAAAATGCATATCACGGGTGTATCCCATCACTTATACTCTCGTCCTGTAGACTTTTATAATTCACATAATTAATGCCGCCACACTTCAGCTGTACAGTCGAGTCACGACCCTTGTCCTGCATGCTTCTTCTCCTGTCCTTGTCCTGTTCTATCTTGTCCTGTCCTTCCCTCACAGGGTGTAGCACTACAGCCCCATGCAACACTCATATTTAATGTTTCATTGTTGTAGATAATGTAATGATTTACTTTACTCATCCTGTTTACAATTAGTGCTTTGTCTTTTGTCTTTGTTTCTCTCTCCCTTATAGAAACTTTGTTCTGTTCGACTGATCAAGTCTGATTCTCAATAAACCGAAACTATGATACCTCAGCGGAAGCTTAAAAACTCCACTGTGACAGTAAAACTGTTCCGGCATGAAAGGGATACAGATTTTCCATTCTGCTTGACCTAACAGCCGAACAGGACAAAAAAAAAAAAAAAAAAAGGCACTGGTCTTTATAAGGCTGAGAAACGCTGGGGATCACAGAACTCTGTACTACTATACACAATAATACTAATAATACATATTGCAGATTAATTTTTTTTTAACCGCAATGTGTTTTCTTCCAGTATTGTGCAGCCCTACAAGTAATATTTTTTTTAAATTTAAATGGAACCCCACCTAAGGAGTATGCCATCCATTTAGTCTTTAGACTCAAACACATCTCTCATATCTGTTGCAGAGCATCAGTGGGAGTGATGATGAGCCCCAACAGCGAGCCCCTATCTCCTCCCTGCTGTCATCCAAGCCATCAGTGGCCTCCTCCACTGACATGCTCCACAGCAAGCTATCGCAGCTCAAAGAGTCCAGAGAGCTCTATCAGCAGGAACACAACGCTCAGCCACGCTCGCCGTCAAATGTGCACACCCGCTCGGCCTCTCCAGCAGCCAATCTGGGCGACCTGAAGAAACGTCTGGAGCGTATAAAGAACAACCGGGAATAGGAAAGCCGCAATTGAATCTGTTGGTGGAAACCAGCATCCTTGTTTTATGGCATATTGTGTTTCTCTTCCTGCTCTGATAGATGGACCTAAGAAGCATTTGGAACCTAAAAGCCACTCTTCCCATGTATAAAACGTATTCTAAATAATTCAGTTCTAGCTTTTTTTTTTTTTTTTTTTAAAGATTCTCATCTGTCTCCTTAGAGCTACATTTAGTTACATTTTATGCAAACTGATGCATCTCAAAATGTACAGCTGTCTCAAATGAAGGGAGCCGTTGTTTTATCCTTCAATTAAAAGGTTGTGGCTTTCTCTTACAACAGATTTTGGGTGTTTTAAGGCTGTATAACTAACCTGATTTTACTGTGGATGACAAGTTGCACAGTCACCCCCTAGTCTTGTATTGTCGCCAGTCATAATGTGCAGAGCCATATTGGTACGTGTTGAAGTCAACTGTGCTGTGCGTGGACTAGAGATGAAACCATACGAAAAGCTCATATCACGATATTCTGTATTATCATGATAACCATCCATCCATTTTCTATACTGCTTTTCCTTAGTAGGGTCACAGGTGAGCTGTTGCCTATCCCAGCTGACTTTGGGCGAGAGGCAGAACTGAACTGGTCGACAGCCAATCGCAGTATTGTGATATTACTAAGACAACAACAATCACAAACGCACGCTCCGGAAACCTTGAAAAAGTTTTTGGGATACAAAAAAAAAGAACTAAATTAGAACCCTAATGTACTTTTTGACAGACATCGTAAACTGCAGCAACCAAAGTGAATTATCACATGCAAAATCCTTAAAATGGCAGTGATCTTTAATTGTGGTGGGACTCAAACATTATGGTAACTAGTTAGCGGCAGTATTCTCAAGTATTTGAGTGTTTTGCACTTCAATTAGATTTTGGTCTATGAATAGATGTTTATGTGATCAAATGGGAAAATTAAATCAAAGCATTTTCCATCAGGCTGCTACATGCAGATTATAGTAATGCTGATTTAGACAACTATAGGAATAAGACCAAGCTGAATTTTGAGCAGACAACAATTACAAGCCTACAACTCAAATTTAAGTTGGCTCTACATTATTGAAGCTTTTAAATGGCTTTTGGTCAGCTGAAGCCATTTGTTCTTGAGTCTCCAAGACTGCGTTGTCTGCTACCTGAGGGCTAAAGTCGCGGATAGCTCCACTGCAGGGATAATTCACCGTTCTCCCTACACTACCAGAATAAATGGACACAGACTATGATTGTGGTTTTATCCATGGACCCACATTTGCCGTTTACGTGAAATGTGTAGCCCGCTCTCGTTACTCCTCGCCATTGTAGAGGCCAAGCACAGCTAAGCACATTAACTGTGACAATAAGGATAATTAAGAAATTTTTACTGTTCATCCCTAGCGTGGACACTGTGAGTGCCTGTAAATACTATTTGTATGTACTAATGTAATGTTCTCGTTTAACACTGACAGTTCTTTGGAACATGAGTCCAAAGCCAATATGGGTGTCACAAAAAGCGCTTCAAACCAACTGTTCAGATCTTCATCCCACTGAAGGAAATTCTTGCTACCTAGGGTGGAAAGAGCATGGCATTACACCTGTGGTTGTTTTGATTTTTGTCATGTAAATAAAGTTTGCATTGCATAAACATGCCGCTGAATTAGGCTGTTTTTTCTAGGGATTTTTCCCCACAAATATTTGTATTGTTTGATTTTAACTTCCTACTGTTATTTGTACAGGCAGTATGTACAGATATGTATGTTTCAATATGGGATATATTGTAATTTTACAGGCGGCACAGTGGTCGACTGGTTAGAGCGTCAGCATCACAGTTCTGAGGACCCGGGTTCAATCCCCGGCCACGCCTGTGTGGAGTTTGCATGTTCTCCCCGTACCTGCGTGGGTTTTCTCCGGGCACGCCGGTTTCCTCCCACATCCCAAAAACATGCATTAATTGGAGACTCTAAGTTGCCCGTAGCTGTGACTGTGAGTGCAAATGGTTGTTTGTATGTGCCCTGCAATTGGCTGGCAACCAGTTCAGGGTGTACCCCACCTCCTGCCCAATGACAGCTGGGATAGGCTCCCGCACGCCTGGATGGATGGATGTAATTTTACATTAATGGCTGTACATGCATACATACTGTGGGAGGAAAAAGTATGTGGGCCCTTTGGAAACTTTTATTTTAAGAATTGGTCAAATGTATCTAAATCACAATAGAAACTGCTTAAATACCACAAACAATTCCGTTTTTATATATTTATTGAAAATAAAAGATTCACTGGACATGAAGGTAAAAGACTTGAAAAGATAAATCAAGGTGAATCCTTGATTGCTGCCAGTTATTAAAACTGGCAGCAATAACCTCAACCCAATGATTCCTGTAGTTGCAGATCAGACGTGCACGAACAGGATGAAATTTGGACCAATCCTCTTTACAAAACTTGGAATTCAGCAAAAAATCACTGGCACATGCCAACATCTTTGTTGACCAATTACCATAAAACGTAAAACATTCAACAAGAACGGGGCTCATGGGAGAGCAAGGAGGAAGCCGTTGCTGTCCAAAAAATAACAACAACAAAACATTAGTGCAGGTTTGCATTTGCTGAAGAGCACTTAGATGTTCCACTGCACTACAGGCAAAATGTTATGTGGACAGATGACACCAAAGTTGACTTGTTTGGGAGGAACACAATGCCATGTGAAGAGGAAAAATTGCACCACACGTCCATCCAATCCATTTTCTACACCACTGGACTTTGACTAGACCACTCCAAAACCTTCATTTTGTTTTTTTTAACCCATTCAAAAGTTGACTTTCTTGTGTATTTTGGATTGTTATCCTGCTGCAGAACCCAAGTGCAGCTTGAGGTCACAAACTGATGGCTGAACAACTGGATGAACTTCAGGATTTTCTGTTAAAGATCAGAATTTGTTGGTCCATCAATCACAGAAAGTTGTCCAGGTCCTCAAGGAGAAAAGCAGCTCAAGACCATCACACTACCACCACTATGCTGTTGGTATGATGTTCATTTTCTGAAATGCTGTGCTACCTTAATGCCAGATGTAACGAGACACACACTTTCCAAAAAGCTCAACTTTCATCTCGTCAGTCCATATACTGTAATATTCTTCTCCCAAAAGTCTTGGGAATAATTCAGATTATTATTATTTTGCAAAAGTAAGACAAGCCTTTATGTTATTTATGGTCAGCAGTGGTTTTCGCCTTCAAACTCTGCGATGGATGCCATTTTTTCCCAGTCTGTTCCTTATTGTTGTGTCATGAACACTGACCTTAAGTGAGGCAAAGGAGGCCTGCAATTCTTTAGAAGTTGTCCTGAGTGTCTCTGTGGCCTCCTGGATGAGTCATTGATGTTCTTTTCGGGTATTCTTTGTAGGCCGGCCACTGCTGGGAAGGTTCGCCACTGTTCCATGTTTTCTCCATGTGAGGATAATGGCTCTCGCTATGGTTTGCCGGAATCATAAAGCTTTAGAAATGGCTTTTGTAACCCTTTACAGACTGATAGATGTCAATTACTTTATTTCTGGACTTCTGGAATTTCTTTGGATCGTGTCATTCTGTTGCAGCTTTTTCAGATCTTTTGTTCAATTTGATTTTGTCAGGACATATTCTGTTTAAGTGATTTCTATTTGAACAGGTCTGGAGGTAATCAGGCTTGGGTGTGATCAGTGAAAACTAACCAAAAATTGTGATTAGCCACAATTAATTCATTATTTAACAAGGAGCGTAATTACTTTTTCACACAGGGCCAGGTAACTTGAAATATTTTTCCTTAATAGATGAAAACACCATTTAAAAATAGCATTTTCAGTTCACTTGGGTAATATTTGTCTGATATTTACATTTGTTTGATGATCTTAAGCATTGAAGTGGGGAAACTATGCAAAAATATAAGAATTAGAGAAGGGGGCCAATACCTTTTCACGGTATTGGAGCTGGGATGTGTCTGTGGTTGGAATTAACCAATCACATTCAAATGTTAAATGGCAGTCAGCACTCAGCACACACCTGCCACAATTTAAATTGCACCAGATCAATTCCAAATCACATTCAGGAGTGTTAGTAGGTTGTTTTTTTTGTGCCTTTTTTGTCCTCACCCTGACTGTTATTTGGAACTGTTGAAAATCCCATTCACCCTGTCTAAGCCTTGCTCAAGCCAATCTATTGCCATAAAGAGGAGCTACTGTGCATGTGTAACTGTCAGGAGTGTCAATGGGTAACATTTTTGCACCCTACTTTGGATCTACATCATGAAAACAGACCACAGAGACGAATGAAACCATAATATTTATCCTGCTCATCTAACAATAGATGTCCTCCATACATTTTGAAATATTGTTATTGTAAATAGTGTCATTTTTATTTTTGGGGTTTTCTAATAATGTGGTGACCACAGTCATTAGATTAGCTCCGCCCCTGCGCTCAGCAGAACTCAAGATTCAGAGCCGAAACAAGAGCAATGACAAATTTTAAAGCAGTGCGGTCACAAGTAAGTTACCATTTTAATTGCTAATAGCTTTACATCTTTGCACTGCCAGAGAATCTATACTATAATTGATTACCCCACGCGGATGTGGGTCCTACTGCACCCTCACTCACCCTCACTTTTTCGACACCCACACTCTTCACGCTCTGACATCTGTGATGGAGAGGAAAGCAGACCCAGCGAGAGTAACCAACTGGTCCTCAGATAACTGCATGTCAGTTGCACAGTTGCAATTATTTAGTTGTCCACAAGGTGGAAGTACGCACCCAATTTTTATGTTCTATGGGTTCTTAAGCGAGTGTATGTATGTGTATATATATATATATGTACATATGTATATATATATATATATGTATATATGCATACACATATGTATATGCATATATATATATATATATATATATATATATATATATGTACATATGTATATATATATATGTATATATATGCATACACATATGTATATACATATATATATGTATATATATATATATATATATATATATGTATATATATATGTATATATATATATATATATATATATATATATATATATATATATATATATATATATATGTATATATATATATATACATATATATGTATATATATGTATATATATATATGTATATATACATATGTATATATGTATATATACATATATATGTATATATACGTATACATATAGAGGCGGCACGGTGGACGACTGGTTAGAGCGTCGGCCTCACAGTTCTGAGGAGCGGGGTTCAATCCCCTGCCTGTGTGGAGTTTGCATGTTCTCCCCGTGCCTGCGTGGGTTTTCTCCAGGCACTCCGGTTTCCTCCCAAAACATGCATTAATTGGACACTCTAAATTGCCCGTAGGTGCGAATGGTTGTTTGTTTGTATGTGCCCTGCAATTGGCTGGCAACCAGTTCAGGGTGTACCCCGCCTCCTACCCGATGATAGCTGGGATAGGCTCCAGCAGGCCCGCGACCCTTGTGAGGATAAGCGGCTCAGAAAATGGATGGATGGATATATACATATGTATATATACACACATATATATTTCTGTATGTAGTATAGATACTCATAGATATACTTTTAGTTGAATATTTACTGTAACAATGACTTAACTATTGTGATGGCGAGGTTAGTGATAGAATACGGCACGTTCCAACTTCTTTAGAAATTTGAACACTCGTAAAAGGAAGACCCCCATTGACTGAAAATTTCTCATTCCAAGATGTGAGAGAATTTGAGTGATTTTGGCAAATTCTTAGCGGAAATCACTTTTTTTCTCTTACAAGGTTAATTTTGGTGTTCCATTAACAAAAACATTTCCTGTTGTTTGTCTTGTGTTTTTTATTTGTAAATATAATTGACCAGTTGTTTTGTTCCTGAAAATTTCCAATGGGATTAATAAAGTATTAACCTATCTTTTATCAGTCTGAATCAAAATTGGATAGGTCAAATGACTGTTTTCTGTTTATGTATGCCTACTGTAGTAGGTGCTTCCGCCAGAATATTAGGATAGGGTGAAGTGATAGGAAAATTGACTGTGCTGGTAAAAACTTGGTTTAGTAATTTATAACATTTATTAGACTTTTTCCAGATTTATTTGCGAAAATAAAGATTACAAATATATAGTCTGCTAAAAGAATTGTACTATATACTTCTGTGTTAAAAAACAAAACAAAACAGTATTCTACAAATAGTCAATCTAAAATTGCTCGGTATGTATTTTACAATGTGTACACAATATATTGTACTAAATATAAAAATTCAAATTCAAAATACTGTACAGAAATAGGAATTAGATGCTGATAGAATACAGCCATACACAAAGCGAACAGAAACACTTGTTATCACCTTTAATCATCATCCCTCCTAACTGACATTGTAAGTCAACTGTAGTGCAAGGAATGATTCTTTTCAATCGTGATTATGAAACAGTGATTTCCTCACTTTCTGACTCTGATTGTTTACTGGACTCTGACGTAGAGGAGCCATGATGATGGTGGTGATGATGATAATGGGGCAGATGTGACTCCTGGCTCTCCAACTGTCCTTGACTGGTGGTTGAAGTCCTCTCCAGCCCGCTGTGGCAGTAGGTGCTGCCCACGTCCGTGAGGTCCGGGTGGGGGTTGGTTTTGGTGGGTAGGGTCTGCTGACGGCATCCGCCTGTCGACAGAAGCTCCCTTTCTTTTGAGTTTCTCCATTTCATCCTGCGGTTCTGAAACCAGATCTTCACCTAGCAGAGACAAAAATACAAGTCCAGATCATCCTACTGTTTGCTATACATATGACAGCAGGGGCTCTATTTTCGTGACTGGCGTAAATCCAGCCCCGTGCGCAGGGAGTTTGGACCAGGTGTTGCTACTTTGGTGAACCGGTGTAGCCCAGCGCATTGAAAGTTGCACATCTGCACAGGTGTTGGCGATGACCACAGTCGACTTCAACTTTATCAAATTGAAGCGGCTTTCCCTTTAAATGCAGCGTGTGAGTAGCACATTGACAGTCTTCGACATGGCGGATGTAAAGTTGCCTCGGGAGGAGGTCACAGATCTGAGCTGTGAAGTCGGCACTTGGAGACCACCCGTCTACCCCGATCGTTCGTGTCTGCGTGCCCCCCGGCTACTGCGACTTCCTCCCACATTCCCAAAATATACACCCATCCATCCATTTTCCGTACTGCTTATCCTCACTGGTGTCGCGGGCGTGCTGGAGCCTATCCCAGCTATCTTCGGGCGAGAGGCGGGGTACACCCTGAACTGGTCGCCAGCCAATCGCAGGGCACATATAAACAAACAACGATTTGCATTCACATTCGCACTGACAGGCAATTTAGAGTCTTTAATCAACCTACCACGCATGTTTTTGGGATGTGGGAGGAAACCGGAGTGCCTGGAAAAAAACCCACGCAGGCACGGGGAGAACATGCAAACGCCACACAGGTGATGCCGGGATTTGAACCCCAGTCCCCAGAACTATGAGGCAGATGTGCTAATCAGTCCGCCCCAAGACATACAGTGCATGTGAGGCTAAATTGTCCGTAGGTTTGAATGTGAGATTTTATTTGTCTTTACAGTATGTGCCCTGTAATTAGCTGGTGACCAGACCGGTGTGTACCCTGCATCTTGCCCAAAGTCAGCTGGGATAGGGTCCAGCTCACCTGCGAACCTAATGAGGAGCTAAGAATGATAATAATAACAATATTTCCAGAATCATTAGACTAAGTGTTTGAAGGGCACTCCATAATTAGTTAAAATCCTTGCAATCCGAAATTAAATTTTAACCTCAGATTGTACTTTACTGTATTATAGACTCTTTTTTTTATAATAATGAAATATCAAAATAAGTTTTTCTTTTTTTCCATTTTACATGCATGTCTGTTACAGCAGTTGTCCTCATTAGGGTCACGAGTGAGCTGGAGCGTATCCCAGCTGACTTTGGGCGAGGGGACAGAGCACACAAGAGACAAGCAACTTTTCACACTCATAATCATACGGACAATTTAGAGACTTTAATTATCTTATAGACACATATTTGGATTATGGGAGGAAGGTGGAGTACCCAGAGAAACTCCACACAAGAAAGGGGAGAACATGTGAACTCCACACAGGAAGACCAGAGCTCTGATTTGAAATCGGAACCGCACGACTGTGAGGCACACGTGCTAACCACTAGGACACCGTGCTGCCCTTCTTTTATTATACTGTATATAATTACACATTTTCCCATTGCTATCATTTTCTTGTCTTGAGTTCTACTGCCTGAAAGTTATAAGACGTCCATGTCGACTTCACGTGTTGGGTATTTACGTGACCAAATATGGTTCCTTTCCCAATAAAACAACATCCATTGGTGTCGGTGACACATGCTACAAATCTTATTCTGAAGTGAGAAATTACCTTATTTTATTAACCTACGACATAACCGATATAGAAGACGTCTATTTGAGTTAATTTTGGAATGTTTTCATTTACGGAGCAAATCTGCATGTAATGAAGTTGGAGGATGTGTACACAAGAAATAACTTAACCAAATGCACAAGGTAGTCTTTGATACTGTATGTACCTGTGAGTCTTTGAGTCCCAGTTTACTGGCCAACTTCTTCCTGTCTGGCTTGCTGATGTACTTCTGCTTCTGGAAAGTTCTCTCCAGGGCCTTTCTCTGGAGGTCTGAGAACACAGCTCGTCGCAGCATGCCCCGTCTAGGCTTTCCTCTGGGGGCCAGGGGCCATGAAAAGGTTCCTGGGACAGGGACCACAGAGGAGGAGGAAGCTGAAGCGACAAAATGCAACATGTGGTAAAACAGAATTTAGGTAAAACCCTGTAACATTCACAGTACATCTGTTCCTGTGAATATGCATATGCCCATAATAATGATTTACAGCACAGTGAGAGTTCAGAAAACATCAGCAGCATTATTCATCAGCAAAATAGCCCAAGCCTTTTATGAACAAGGAGAGACAGTTGGCTCAATTCAACCTTTGCAAATTACCATGACAATCAACACTGACAGAAAGAAAAACGTTTTTTTTTTTAAATCAAGCACATTGACATTTTTTAATTGATATTGTGACAGTAAGTCAAAAATAACATTATCCTGCTTGCAATTATGCCAGGAGTTTCTCAAACTGACAGACGGCTAACAATGATATTCATTAGCAGTAATTGCAGATAATTTTTATACTTCCTAAAGAGGCTTTGGCTTTGGTTTATTGTTTGCTCATGTGTGACCTGGTCAATCCATCACTGACAACATTCCAAAAAAAAAAAAATAAAAAAAAAAAAAAAAAAAAAAACATTGCATATTTTTGCCCCTGCAAAACCATTTCTAGCTCAAGTCAGAAGCCACGACGTCATCATCTGGATTGGATCTGATACAGATTTACTAGATTGAAGCAGGGAAAATCTAATTTACACATGCTAGTATCTCTGTTCATGTAATGTACTGAGTACTCTTATGATATAATTCACTCGAGAGCAGTGATTCTCAAAGTGTGGTACGAATACCACTCATGTTACGTGCGCTTTCTCTAGTGGTATGTGCAAAGAATTATTAAATTAAATATAAATAATATGACAATGAAGCTTGTAGCTGTGCCTACATACTGTACTAACCTTGTTTAAACTTGTTTTCAATCCAATACGGTACATTTTTAAGAACATTTCATTTGTATTTTACTTTTAAGAACAATATAATGCATTTGCAATTAATCTTGTGAACTGTCCATCCACCCATCCATTTTCTTCCGCTTATCCGAGGGGGCAGTAGCTTTAGCAGGGACGCCCAGACTTCCCTCTCCCCAGCCACTTCATCCAGCTTGTCCGGGGGCACCCCGAGGCGTTCCCAGGCCAGCCGGGAGACATAGTCTCTCCAGCGTGTCTTGTGTTGTCCCTGGGGTCTCCTCCCGGTGGCATGTGCCCAGCAAAACTCACCGGGGAGGCGTCCAGGAGGCATCCTAATCAGATGCCCAAGCCACCTCATCTGGCGGAGGAGCAGCGGCTCTACTCTGAGATCCTCCTGGATGACCGAGCTGCTCACCCTATCTCTAAGGGAGAGCCCGGACACCCTGTGGAGGAAACTCATTTCGGCAGCGTGTATCCGGGATCTTGTTCTTTGTCACGACTCACAGCTCGGGACCGTAGGTGAGGGTAGGAATGTAGATCGACCGGTAAATTAAGCGCTTCGCCTTTCGGCTTAGCTCCCTATTCACCACAACGG
Organism: Phyllopteryx taeniolatus; assembly: GCF_024500385.1. Lineage (NCBI taxonomy): Eukaryota > Metazoa > Chordata > Actinopteri > Syngnathiformes > Syngnathidae > Phyllopteryx > Phyllopteryx taeniolatus. Next base: position 1,276,697 of record NC_084506.1, read on the forward strand.
ACCGATACAAAGTCCGCATCACTGCAGACGCTGCACCGATCCGCCTGTCGATCTCACTTGTGAACAAGACCCCAAGATACTTGAAATTCTCCACTTGGGGCAGGATCTCATCCCCGACCTGTAGAGGGCACGCCACCCTTTTCCGAGTGAGGACCATGGTCTCACATTTGGAGGTGCTGATTCTCATCCCAGAGGCTTCACACTCTGCTGCGAACCGCTCCAGTGAGAGTTGGAGATCACGGCTTGATGAAGCCAACAGAACCACATCATCTGCTAAAAAGCAGAGATGCAATACTGAGGCCACCAAACCGGACCCCCTCTACGCCTCGGCTGTGCCTAGAAATTCTGTCCATAAAAGTTGTGAACAGAATCGGTGACAAAGGGCAGCCTTGGTGAAGTCCAACTCTCACCGGAAACGAGTCCGACTTACTGCCGGCAATGTGGAACAAACTCTCAAACTCTCGTACAGGGACCGAACAGCCCATATCAGGGGGTTCGATACCCCATACTCCCAAAGCATCCCCCACAGGACTCCCTGAGGGACATGATCGAACGCCTTCTCCAAGTCCACAAAACACATGTAGACTCGTTAGACGAACTCCCATGCACCCTCGAGGAATCTGCTGAGGGTGTAGAGCTGTTCCACGGCCAGGAAGAAAACCACACTGCTCCTCCTGAATCTGAGATTCGACTTCCCGACGGACCCTCCTCTCCAGCACCACTGAATAGACCTTACCAGGGGGGCTGAGCAGTGTGATCCCCCTGTAGTTGGAACCCATGCTCCGGTCCCCCTTCTTAAAAAGAGTGACCACCACCCCAGTTTGCCAATCCAGAGGCACTGTCCCTGATGTCCACACGATGTTGTAGAGACATGTCAATCAGGACAGCCCCACAACATCTAGAGCCTTTAAGAACCCCGGGCGAATCTCATCCACTCCTGGGGCCTTCCCACCGAGGAGCTTTTTAACCACCTTTTTAAACACCACACAGCAGACCCTCACAATACGTTTGGGCCTGCCACGTCGGACCGGCATCTTCCCCCACCATCGGAGCCAACTCACCACCAGGTGGTGATCAGTTGACAGCTCCGCCCCTCTCTTCACATGCGGCCGCAAGTCCGATGACACGACCACAAAGTCGATCATCGAACTGCGACCTAGGGTGTCCTGGTGCCAAGTGCACGTGTGGACACCCTTATGCTTGAACATGGTGTTCGTTATGGACAATCTGTGATGAGCACAGAAGTCCAATAACAGAACACCGCTCGGGTTCTGATCGGAGGGCCGTTCCTCACAATCACGCCCTTCCAGGTCTCGCTGTCATTGCCCACGTGAACCAATGCTCACGTCCCCCAGCAGAACAATGGAGTTCTGGAGTTCAGGACCCGTCCCCCCACCCGAAGGCAGAGGGAGGCTAGCGTCTCGTCCACTGGGGTGAACCCCAATGTACAGGTGCCGAGCCGAGGGGCAATAAGTATACCCACACCTGCTCAGCGCCTCTCACCGTGGGCAACTCCAGCCCTGGCTCCAGAGGAATGGCCCTGGTAACCCGCGTCCGGGCAAGGGAAACCTACATGTAAAAGCTTTGAGAACCACCGCTCTAGAGGTTACATCATAGCACCATTAATTAAAATACTAAAAGTTTTTATTTTTATTTTTTAACCACCATCTTGCTACTACTTTTACAACTACAAACCACAATGTTATATTTTCCATTAAAATCACTTTACAGACTGTTAATGTTTTCTTTTTTTCCTTCGCGGCCTTCGTGGGTGCTTGAGTAGTGCTCCCCGCTGTCAAGTAGGAGCAAGTCAGGACTTTCATCGTCTTGACTCTGCCTCAAATAGAATTGTCCTCCCTGAAATGTGATGTTTAAAACTCCAATTTGTCAAGTGGCGCAAACAGAGCCAATGCTAATGAGACCGGCTCTCCAAAGCTCAGCTCACACTACCTCTAATGAAGCATGAAGGGGGATTGTATAGGCTGCAAATGCATAGAGAAAGCTGATTGTGTTTCAAAGAATTGAGTGGAGAAGGCTGTCGACATGCCAGTATATTACAGGCCCATTAAAGGCAGGTCAGTATAATGTGCTACTGTTAGAAGCCTTTAGCTGCCGGGATCTGAGATGTAGCCAGTTACGGTAGGTATCTGGCTTCCTGAGCTAATACAGATGTTATATGCTTTGTGTCGCAATAATGTCATCCAGTAATTTTAAGCATTTGTTTTTAAAGAGCTGAAGTGAGCATATGTAAAGTGAAGCCTTTATGCACAGCATATATGTAGAACTAGTAGTGTGACGCATACTGTAGCTTTAGATAGAATCTACAAAGTGTATGCGTGTGTGTGTGCGTGTGTGTGTGTGTGTGTGTGTGTGTGTGTGCGTGGGTGGGTGTTGTGGCTCCTATTGGTCACGGTACTGGGAGTTTTGTGAGCAGGCAGAAGAGCTTGGTGGGAAAACGACAGCGCGTGAAGAGCCACTGAGTTCTCGAGCTGGGAAGAAACCCGCCTCACATTTAAACCATGACAAACGGCACTAATATATATGGAGCGTGACAAACTAGACTAATTTGTAGATAACAACAACTGGTGCTAATGTCAGCAGTCAGTCCCCTAAATAGGTCTTCAAATCGGCGGATCTGTCCAGGAGTATTCCCATGCTAAAAGTCTAACAATGTCTCGGGGGGGGGGGAAGCGGACTCACGATTGACAGTACTTGACAAAGTAATTTTTTCTTCAACTCCTATAATTATGAAGCGGGAGTCATAAGGTGCATAAAAATGTTGGAGATTTGCATGGGTAATTTATTGTCCTAAACTTTCCTAGAGTTTTAATCAAATATATTTTACTAGGTAACCTGCACACACGCTAATCAGATCCAGTGCAAAATGTTCCCTTTTCAAAGATAATAATCCTCACTTTGAATTGACACGTTCAGAGAAAAGGACTTAATTTTCGATCCCACATGATTAAAATGTGGTAAACTGCTATAATTTCCCCCTCTTTTCCTAAATAAAAATAAAAAATTCAAATAATATATGTTAGTGTAACACATTTTAGTCATGTGCAACCATTGTACATGTTTGAATTAGGTCAATTCAAAGGACTTTTTTTCTCTCATTGTAGTATCAATAGAAATATGTAGAATTTTCTGGCTGTAATTTGCAGTGGTGTAAATTGCATCATACTGAGAATTATTAGCCACATCGCTTAGGGTAGTGAGTCAAAGGGTGGTACCAGTCGCACTAGTGGTATGCAAAAAATAAAAATAAATCACTCCCTAAATACATTTCCTTTGTATTTAACTTTTTAGCACAATATATGCATTTAATTTCTCAGAAATGTTTTATTTAAGATTTAGGTACAATTTGTATTTAACTTGTATGTGCGATATATTTTAATGAAATCATTATCTCAGTAGTTTTCTTTCTTATTTCCCTAAATTTACGTTGTTCAAACTGCGCATAATGTTACGGCGACTTACAATAATGTCAAATGTACGTCTCGCTACACTATCAGTGACTTCTCATAATATATATAAAAACATTTTTAAAAACCCGTGTCGCTATTGGTGGTGTTGGTTTAAGTGATCACTTAAATTAAAATGTGCAGTTCCAGCACGTTAATAATAATTTACTTTAAAAAAAATTGAGAACCAGGACATTGGCTCGATCTCACAAACAAAATGTAATATAATGATAATGCAGTTCTTAGCTGTTTGTGTCAGTTTTGGAGAGCTGGTTAAGTCCTACCTGTGAAATAGGACGCTCTGATGAAAGGATGGAGACTTGCATCTAAGAATGGTAGAGGAAACAATTTAGTCTGCAAACTGTGGACTGGAGGAGAAGAGCAACCTGGAAAACATATACAGAAGTCTGCATGAAATCCTACAAAAATATTGATACCCTTGATATCATATAATGCAGGGATGTCAAAGTTATGATGTGATGGTTGCCCTCTGAGGGTCACTTGCTTTGCCAAGCGATATAAATGCACACACTTGCCATTGTGTAATTATACAATGGCCACTCCACCCGATTATTGTCATTTTTTTTAAACCAATATATGTGTTTGTTAATGGCGCACGTTTAATGAAAATAACTTCTACCAAACTCATTTGGAGATACCAGCAGTATAATACATATAAGCGATCGTTATACCACATTAATTATATAAAATATTATTAATAGGACCCTAATAATTAGTAGGTCCTAATGAATAATTCTGTATTTTTACTTGTCAGAAAGTTGAGTGGGAGGAGATGTTGATATTATAGTAAGTAAGTAAATAAATAAACAAATACGTTATTGTATTGTATAACATATGTTTTACACATATATGTTATATGATAAATGGATATAGAATTCCTCCCCGGATTTACACATTTTGCAAGCTAAAACTAAAATATACAAACTTGTAGGTTGCAGCGTACAGTGTCGAGCATTCCAAATCCATCAATCCAACAAGTTGCTCACCACTCCTGGTGGACGGTGCCAGTATGGCACTGACGCCGAACTTGAGCCAATTCGAGGCCGGGCATGCGGACTGTGGGGAGCCGCCGCCGCCGTGGCCCGGCTGCCCGGAGCAATGAAAGACAGAGCGCGCTGTGCCGAGTCCCGATGCCCGCGGTGAGCTGCCCTGCTGCGGGCTCAGCGAGAGGACGTCCCCGGGGCTCTGCTGTATGTAGCTACACGCCGGTTGGCCGATTCGGAGGAGATCCTCCACACGGTAGCCCGAGGGGGGGGACCGGGGGAGAGGGGTGGCCGGAGCGGCCGGAGGACGCAGCAGGTCCGGGTAGAGCGGATGCGGCAAAGCGCTGCACGGAAACATCATGGCTGGCCCCTGGTGACAACAAACCTGTTGACTCTTGTCTGGAATGTGGGCAAATGACGAACACTGGCGTCGCTGCCACCTGTAGTGTACTACTAGTAGCGACTTCTATTGCCACCAACTTTTATAGAAGCGACTTTGGCTCACATGTCCAACTGCCCATCCCATCATCCGAATGGGGATGAGGCTGCGACGAGGTCCGTGAACAGGGATTGGTCAGCACGTCTCTGCTCCTGGCCTGATTGGACTTGCGACGAACAAGTAGGGGCCTTTTTATTTTTTTATTTTTTTCCAATTCCCCTCCTCATTGAAACTTCATGGACTCCAACAATAGTTGCCCCGAGGGGACTTTATATACTGTATATGATGAGATAGACCTCCTTTCAGAAGTAAATGTTTTTGGATCCGATATTTAAAAAAAAAAAAAAAAAAGAAAATAATTTTATGTTTCTATGTTTTTTGGGGTTTTCAAGAAAAAAAAAAACGGTAATAAACCATCATTTGATTTGTCCAGCTTAACCATCAACAACGCTTATTATGAGATTTGATTTGCCATATCAAATATTGTGCTGTGTTTTGCCACAACTCTATTACAGATACCCTAACCCTGAAAAACATATTTTAAAAATATTTCTTTAAACCCTTCACCAAGCTCATTTCTATTTGTATACTAATCAAATTGTAATATTACTCTGACTACAATTGCAAATCATTGCTCATGGTACATGATGTTCAAGAACAAATTTAGCTATATAATAAGAAAAAGAGAAACTTTGATCCTAAAGGTGGAGTTTGCGGTTAAAAAATAAAATAAAAAGCAACAACACACTTTTTTGTCATATATGAGAAAACTGTCTATATGACCTGACAGTAGAATATTAAAGTTTCAAAGGTTTAGAATACATTTTTGTTTGTAGATTGGTTTGTGAATTTTTTCTGCGCTCTCATTTCAGAGTAAAATTAGAAATTGAACTGCATACATTTCAATGCAAAAAAACCCAAAACTTTGATCCTAAAGGTGGAGTTTGCGGTTAAAAAAAAAAAAAAAGCAACAACACACTTTTTTGTCATATATGTGAAAACTGTCTGTATGACCTGACAATAGAATATTAAAGTTTCAAAGGTTTAGAATACATTTTTGTTTGTACATTGGTTTGTGAATTTGTTCTGCGCTCTCATTTCAGAGTAAAATTAGAAATTGAACTGCATACATTTAAAAAAAAAAAAAAAAAAAAAGGCAGAAAAATTGGGGTGTTTTTTGGCGTGTCCAAAAAATACAACATCAAACCGCTAACATTTCGTGCTTTGCAGCATGCCATCATGAATAAATCATGCTAGCAATAGCAGTAACATTAGTGATCTTGGGGTGTTTCTTTGGGGCGAGATGCGAGGGGGTTGGGAGTGAAGTCAGGCTACATTCTAATCTTACTAGAAGTTTGAAAACTGCAAACGCCACCTTTGTCTTTTTCTGATACGAGCAACATATTGCATTGGATTGAGTGACACACTCCATTATGGCTGAAAACATTGCAAAATATAAGCCCGGTCTAGCCCAGTAGTTCACAAACGTTTGACACCAAGTACCACCTGAAAAAATTCAATTCATCATGACCAACATTAACATTCAAAAGTGTAGTAGACACAAAAACGAGGCAAACGTTTTATTCCTAAAAAGGACATTTAAATATCATTGTAAGCCACTGTAACATTATTACAATGTTTTCACATTACACTACATTTAAATATTGGAAAACACAAAAACCATCAGAGAGCACCCGCATACAACTAGTGGTACCCGTAGCGCAATTTGAGAATGACTGGTCTAGCCATTGGAAGAGCAATTAGCTTGATAGTGTAATTTCTGCCGAGTCAGGTTTTAGGAACAGGCTTGCGTGTGGTTAAGAGAAACAAATTCAGAGCATAATTATTACTATTAAAAATAAACGTCTGTGATAAAACAAAAATGTCTCGCTCATTTAAAATGTATTGTATCTGTTAATAATCGGTATGTTATTCCCAACATGTTTGAAGTGGAAGAGGTGTTCGGTGGACAAAGAGCTCTTTAGAAGAGGTGATGTGGGACTTGAGTCATGAGTCCCTGGGGGCATGTGACAAAATGCGTGACTAATGTTATTTCGCTCCATCTATCGTCTGAAATGTCATCATTTAACAAACATTCATTCATTCATTCATTTTCCGTACCGCTTATCCTCACGAGGATATATCCCAGCTGACTCCGGGGCGAGAGGCAAGGTACACCCTGAACTGGTCGCCAGCCAATCCATTTTAACAAACAGCAAATCTTAATCAGTGCAACTTTTTGGTTTATGATTTAGATGGATTTTTACTGTTCACACCAACTCTACTGAATTTATAAACTCCTGTTTTGGGTATGACTGATGTAATAATAATGAATATACATTTTAGAAATATATACTAATGTCAAGTTCACCAACAGCTGAAGCTTGAGCATTACATTACTTTATTTTCAAACACATTGTTGCTGTTGGCCTTCAGTGCCTGCAATGAATTTAACTTGTAAAACAGACCAATTCATTATGTACAGTATATCATCCATTGAAAAGCATGGGCGCTACTGTATTTCCAAATTTTATATTTTTACAATCTGAAACACAGAGAGGGATAGTTTGTTTATTTATACTAGATCATAATATAATCTAAATATTAAGGATTTTGTTTTGCATTTGTGACAAGAGTATTATACCTCTCCATATTTAGATGTGTGAGGTATTGGTAGAGATGAAACATTATTTTATTTTATAATTTATGTAATTTTCGGTTAATAGTGAGAGATGGGTATTTATTAGTTTTTTTCTTAATACATTTTTTATATATTTTCTAAAATAATACAAATACAAAATTATCCCAGTTTAAAACGAATTGTTGGCTTTTATATTAAAATCTGAAACAGAGTAAGAGCAAGAAAGAGAATTGATGATCAATGACTATGTGCGTTAATCATGAAAAGGACCCTATTTTATTTTTTATTATTATTTTAAATAATGTATTTGAATTACAGTATATACAAATATGGTTAAAAAAAATTCAGATAATGTTGCAAATAGCTAAATAAATACAAGCAACACAGCACAATAGCAGTGTTACAATATGTGATGTAATAAGCTGTACAATAAAGGGAAATTAGTGCACGTTTTAGTTAACTGAGCGACATTGATTTTAGTTTTTAAATACAAGTGTAATTTAAGTTCTACACATTACTCATTATGAGGGCATTATGATGAAAGGATCCACTCTTCAACAAAAGGAGCCTATCATTAAATCTGCAGCTGATTTGCTGAGCACCTGACCTGCTGGGAAATGCGACACTTTAACCAAAACTTCTTTCAAAGGGAGAGAACGAGAAATTATTATGTTCAAAGCATTTTATTCCTTCACAAAATCCCTCTTTTGTATTGAAGTAGAGCAGATGGTTCTCTGGGAGGGAAAATGGACATCAGCAGAACTAATTTCTCCTCCTGGGTCGAAAAAACAGAACAGCCTGCTCCTAGATTCTTAACAAACGTAACAGCTGTTAGTGAATTAAACACCAGTCAAGAGTAATTTTAAAGCTCTTAGCTTGTAGACGTCCTCCAACGTTAACCCTCCCCTGTAACTCCCTCAATTGATAACACATGCAAATAAGGTGACACAACTGAGGCTGTCTGTGGGGAGGTAATGGCTGTTTAATACTCATGCCAATGCATTACCACTTGTTTGCTGTTAACAAACAAACAGATGGCCAGGGTAACTTGAAGGCTAAATATTACAGGAGACACCTCATGTATTGTCACATTGATGATGGGAAAATATTCTGTATACTCCAATTTTATACAAGTTGCTGAGATTACTGTAAACAAAGCCAATTCATTTTACTAATAGTTGTGATGCGGAAAAAAACCCCAGTAAACATAGGCTAGAGCTGCTCAATTACAACCCCAATTCCAATGAAGTTGGGACGTTGTGTTAAACATAAAAATAGAATACAATGATTTGCAAATCATGTTCAACCTATATTTAATAGAATACACTAAAGACAAGATATTTAATGTTCAAACTGATAAACTTTATTGTTTACAGTCCACAATTTCCTCAAACAATTTGAAATGTGGACTCGTCGGACCACAGAACACTTTTCCACTTTGCAACAGTCGATCTTACATGAGTTCAGGCCCAGAGAAGCCGGCGGCGTTTCTTGGTGTTGTTGATAAATGGCTTTTGCTTTGCATAGTAGAGTTTCAAGTTGTACTTACGGATGTAGCGCCGAACTGTATTTACTGACATTGGTTTTCTGAAGTGTTCCTGAGCCCATGTGGTGATATCCTTTACACAGTGATGTCGGTTTTTGATGCAGTGCCGCCTGAGGGATCGAAGGTCACGTGCATTCAATGCTGGCTTTCGGCCTTGCCGCTTACATGTAGTGATTTCTCCAGATTCTCTGAACCTTTTGATGATATTATGGACCGTAGATGCTCCTTTTAGACCCAATCATGGCACCCACCTGTTCCCAATTAGCCTGTTCACCTGTGGGATGTTCCAAACAGGTGTTTGATGAGCATTCCTCAACTTTCTCAGTCTTTTTTGCCACCTGTCCCAGCTTTTTTGGAACGTGTTGCAGCCATTAAAATCAAAGTTAATGATTATTTGCTAAAAACATTAAAGTTTATCAGTTTGAACATTAAATATCTTGTCTTTGTAGTATATTCAATTAAATATAAATCATTATAATATATATAATGATTTGCAAATAATTGTATTCTGTTTTTATTTATGTTTAACACAACGTCCCAACTTCATTGAAATTGTGGTTGTAGTTGTCACATAGGATTTGTACAATGTAAAATGAAAAAAAAGTGAAATGGAAAAAAAAGAAAGAAAAAGAAAATCTTGATCCATAACAGCAATGTTTTAAAAACAGACCCACAGTCGCATGGTGTATGCATTCCAACACAAAAGTCAAGTCACGATACTCTTCAGTATTGCATAAAGTTACTATCATTATTAAATATATAAATCAAACCAAAATGAACTTGAGTCTATTCATGAGACAACAGCTCTGGTTTTTTTGTAATGCGTAATTCTTCTTTAGTCCATATTAAAATGTTTTGGAGTACTTTATCATGCCCTAAATTTCTGCTTTGCAGATGTCCTGTCTGTTGTGCTAGCGTTACTGATGTGTAGTTATTATTGTATAGGGGAAAACATAACATTTGAGAGGCTTCGTTAATTCAACTAGAGAAGACACCAGTTGGTTTTGTAAAACTTCAAATAACATCAGTACTTTAGCCTACTAAACCATCTTAATATTGAAGCAGCCAAAACAGGTCAAAATAATCTAACACACAACAAAACAATGTAGACCGATAAAAGGAAACTGTAATTAATGCAATGAATATATTGTACTGATTAATACAGTATTATTATTTACTATTGTACTTGCACCGCTAACTAGTGTCTAGAATTTGCGAAAACCCCTCTACTGATAGGGATTCCCTAGTAGAGCAAAATGGCAGTGTATTTTTACCAATTTCAGTCAGTCAAAATCAGTTAATAAATACAGTAAATAAATACTCATGTTTTCTCTTGCTGTGTTTCTTGTACACTCTTGTGCTCTCTCTCTCTCTAGCTCTCGCTCTCTCTCGCTCTCACTCTCTCTCTCTCCACCAGAGCATCTGTTTCCAGGCGGTGTGGAACAGAGTGGATTAGTGGGGCCCTGGGTGTCGAAGAGCAGCGACAAGCATTAAAACCATATTAACTTTCCATTAAACATCACCTCGCTGTGTAGTGGGTGAGAGAGACAAGCCTGTGAACAAAGCTGCTTAGAGAGCGAGAGAGACACAGACAGAGAGACAGAGCGAGAGACGGAGAGAATAGTCCTCCTCAGTGCACCTGTTCCCTCAATTTAATGTGCACTGAAAAAGAAAACCAAGTTCAATGCCTTTGTCAGACACTGGAATGTCCATACTGTATAGAGTGGGTTTAGTTAATAAGACTCATCATTTTTAATGGAAATTAATGTAATTTTTCAACAAACCACAAATTCCACTCAGAGTTGACAAGATATGATGCATCATGCTATTAAATGATGTGAGGTAAGCAGATTTAAGCAATGTTTCAAGAAAAAAAACTCAAAAGGTCTCATTGTGACGACAGTAAACGCTGTTACTCTATTTTTTATGCTGTTTGGACAATATTTTCATGTTATCCATTGCTCTTTATCTCTCAATAAATTACATGTTTGTATTGTTTTGAAAGTCTTAAAGACCTTAAAAAAATTAAAGGGCTGTAAATGCTAAAAAAAAACATGCCCAGGATTTAATTAAATAGTGTATCTCTATATGGTGGATTTCACTTATCGCGAGGGTGGTCTGGAACGTAACCCCAGCGATGGAGGGGGGATTAATTTATACATTTTATAATGGTCGACAGTGGGTGCACTCATACGTGACACCTGGGGCCGTATTTTCATGACCAGCGTAATTCTGGCGTGGCGGGTGGCGCAACCGTGACTGTAGACCAGCACATCTCGGCAGATCCGAGGGTGGGCGGGCTGCGTCCCTGCGGGTGTGTTTACAGTTGACTTAATTCGCTGCCAATCAAAGCGGCTCTTCTCATTCTCTTTAAATGTGGCAAAATGACAGTCACGATGGTGACATTTCTGTGCGGAAGAGAACGATGCGTAATCGCAGTGATCTGTGTGTGAGTGGAGCATTGTCACTGTTCTTGGCCGGTGTGGCAACAGAGAATGTGAGCGGGTACCCTTATTAAATACAGAATTAGCTGGTGATAACCGCTGCCGACTTAAATATGTCCATGGATCTCGGTATCTGTATGCTTGCAAATTCACCAAAATCGCGTTAGACCAGCGGTCCACCTTGCGCCAGCAGTTAAACTTGGTCTGAGTAGGCATAAGTTTAAATCAACTTTATGCCACCAATTTGTCACTTCATCAGGCCCATGTCCAAGCACACTCCCTCTACTACGCGAGAACTCCCCGCTTGGTACAGACTGGTTTGCCAAATTGTCAAACACGAGCAACGAGCTTTGCGCTTGCAGAAAAATGAGGATATGCCAGCATTTGTGTCCCACCAAACAATTATGAAAATAGAGCCCCTAAAATTGCATTCGTTGTTTGGTCATGTGCTGTGCTCAAGCGTAGTACACTTCCCTGGCCCCAGCACAGTAAGAAGCGATGGGATTGGGAACCACACGTGGACGTTTTCTGACAGTTAATGATAACCACCTGCTTGCATGATAGAAATAAAGAACTAAAAATCATTGTCAAAGTCAAGGCCCACATTACTGCAGTAATGCATGAACATATTCATGGTCATTCAACATACAGCGGCTGAAATAAGTATTGACACCTCACCATTTTTCTCACTAAATATTGCAAAGGTGCTATTGACATGAAAATTTCACCAGATGTTAGGAACAATTCAAGTAATCCATACATACAAAGAAAATAGAACAAATAAAATCAGAAATTAAGTTATGTGTAATAATGTAAAATGACATGGGGAAAAGTATTGAACATGCCAACTGGTATTTATTTAATACTTTGTACAAAAGCCTTTGTTTGCAATGACAGGTTCAAGACACATCTTGTATGGAGAAACTAGAACATGCATTGCGCTGGTGTGATTCTGGCCCATTCCTCCACACAAGCAGTCTTCAAATCTTGAAGGTTTCGTGGGCTTTTTTATGGACCTCGAGTTTCAGTTCTTTCCATAGATTTCCGATTGGATTCAAGTCAGGTGATTTGGCTGGGGTATTTAGCAGCTTTATTATTTTTTTTCTTTGAAACCAATTGAGAGTTTCCTTGGCAGTATGTTTTGGTTCATTATCCTGCTGAAATGTCCACCCTTGTTTCATTTTCATCATCCTCGTAGATGGCAGCAGATTTTTGTCAAGAATGTCTCAGTACATTTGCCCATTCATCCTTCCTTCAATAATGTGAAGTTTACCAGTACCATTTGCTGAAAGCAGCCCCACACCATCATGTTCCCACCTCCGAACTTCACTGTTGGTATGGTGTTTTTAAGGTGATGTGCAGTGCCATTTCTTCTCCAAACGTGCATTATGGCATCCAAAGAATTACATTTTGCTCTCAGCAGACCAGACTATATTCTCCCAGTATTTAACTGACTTGTCCAAATGTTGTTGAGCAAACTTTAAACGAGCTTTGACATGCTTTTTTTTTTTCCAGCAATGGGGTCTTGCGTGGTGAGCGTGCATACAGGCACTGGCAGCGGAGTACATTACTTACTGTTTTCCTTGTGACAACAGTACCTGTTTTTTTTCCTCCAGGTCTTTTTTAAGATCTCCACATGTGGTCTGATTATTCTTTGCACTCCTCTGTCAGAAATCTTGTGAAGAGCACCTGATCGAAGCAAATTTATGTTGGGATGATTGGCTTTCCACTTCCATATTATTTCTCAAATCTTTCACCACAATAAAATTGACAAGGAAGTGTTTGCAACCGTTATGTAGTTACAGTACCAAATGCAGCCCTGTGGGGGGCACAAGCCAGTGCAAACTGTAGGGCAGTCTCAAGCCTGGATAAATGCAGATGGTTCTGTCAGGAAGGGCATCCAGCTTAAAACTTTGCCAAACAAATATAAGCGTTACTCCAAAGAATTCTATACCGGATCGGTCGTTACCCGTGTTAACAACGTCCGGCACGTGGGTGAAACCCGGTTCTTAGGCAGAAAGAGAAGAGGAACGCACAGATACTAAAACTGAATGTGGGGACTTTGAATGTTGAGACTGACAGGAAAAGCTCTGGAGTTGGTTGACATGATGATTAGGAGAAAGGCTGATATATTGTGTGTCCAGGAGAGAAGGTGGAAAGGCACTAAGGCTAGAAGTTCAGGGGCAGGGTTCAAATTATTTTACCATGGTGTAGATGGGAAGAGAAATGGAGTAGGGTTATTCTAAAGGAAGAGTTATCTAAGAATGTCTTGGAGGTGAAAAGAGTATCAGATCGAGTGGTGAGGATGAAACTTGAAATTGATGGTGTTATGTATAATGTGATTAGTGGCTATGCCCCAGAGGTAGGATGTTACCTAGAGGTGAAAGAGAAATTCTGGGAGGAGCTAGACGAAGTACAACCCCAATGCCAATGAAGTTGGGACTTTGTGTTAAACATAAAAAAAAAGCTGGGACATGGTCATGTCTACCACTGTGTTACATCACCTTTTCTTTTAACAACATTCAATAAACGTTTGGGAACTGAGGACACTAATTGTTAAAGCTGTGTAGGTGGAATTCTTTCCCATTCTTGCTTGATGTACAGCTTCAGCTGTTTAACAGTCCGGGGTCTCCGTTGTCGTATTTTGCGCTTCATAATGCGCCACACATTTTCAATGGGAGACAGGTCTTGACTGCAGGGAGGCCAGTCTAGTACCCACACTCTTTTACTATGAAGCTACGCTGTTGTAACACGTCCAGAATGTGGTTTGGCATTGTCTTGCTGAAATAAGCAGGGACGTCCATGAAAAAGACGTTGCTTGGATGGCAGCATTTGTTTCTCCAAAACCTGTATGCACCTTTCAGCATTAATGGTGCCTTCACAGATGTATAAATTACCCATGCCTTAGGCACTAACACAGCCCCATACCATCACAGATGCGGAGGTGAGACAGGCTCTCAGTGGACAGGTGGAGCTTCCAGAAGACTGGACCACCAGCCAGCCAGAGTGATCAGAGAGACAGGCAGGAGAGTAATTGTTGTATCTTCTGTTAGGAAATGAGAGAGGGAGGCTTGGTGGTCGAAAGTACAGGAAATCATACAAGAGGTAAGCTAAGAAGAGGTGGGACACTGAGATGACCGAGGAGAGGTGAAAGGAATACATGGAGATATGACGTAGGGCGAAGGTTGAGGTGGCAAAGGCCAAACAAGAGGCACATGATGACATCTGTGCCAGGTTGGACACTAAAGAAAGAGAAAAAGAGCTATCCAGGTTGGCCAGACAGAGGGATAGAGATGGGAAGGATGTGTAGCAGGCTAGGGTGATTAAGGGTAGAGATGGAAATGTGTTGAATATGTGCCAGTAGTGTGCTGGATAGATGAAAAGAATACTTTGAGGACTTGATGAATGAGGACAATGAGAGAGAAGGAAGAGTATAAGTGTATAAGTGTGGTGTACAAGGAATTGTCAATAATGAGTGAGGGGGAAGTTAGAAAGGCACTAAAGAAGATGAAAAATGGAAAGGCAGTTGATCCCGATGACATTCCTGTGGAGGTATGGAAGCATCTAGGAGTGGTGGCTGTGGAGTTTTTGACCAGTTTGTAGAATAAAATTCTAGCAGGTGAAATAATGCCTAAGGAATGGAGGAAAAGTGTGCTGGTGCCCATTGCTAAGAAAAAGGGTGATGTCCAGAGCTGTGGGAACGATAGAAGAATAAAGTTGATGAGCCACACAATGAAGTTATGGGAATGAGGAGTGGAGGCGAGACTCAGGACAGATGTATTTGCGAGCAACAGTATGGTTTCATGCCTATAAAGAGTACCACAGATGCATTATTTGCCTTGAGGGTGTTGATGGAGATGTACAGAGAAGGTCAGAAGAAGCTACATTGTGCCACAGCTGCCCCTCACGTTGTCCAGCTGCCTTGTGTCAACCGTCGAGACCTTCAAGTTCCTGGGAATTACAGTCTCTCAGGACCTGAAGTGGGCAACCAACATCAACTCCGTCCTCAAAAAGGCCCAGCAGAGAATGTACTTCCTGCGGCTTCTGAGAAAGCACGGCCTGCCACCGGAGCTGCTGAGGCAGTTCTACACAGCGGTCATCGAATCAGTCCTGTGTTCTTCCATCACAGTATGGTTTGGTGCTGCGACAAAAAAGGACAAACTCCGACTGCAACAGACAATCAAAACTGCTGAAATGATTGTCAGTACCCCCCTACCCACCCTTGAGGACTTGCTGCCAGAACTAAGACAAGAGCGTGCAAAATCCTCTCGGACCATCCGCATCCTGGTCACCAGCTCTTCCAGCGCCTTCCCTCAGGTAGGCGCTACCGATCAATGCAAACTAGAACTAGTAGACATTCCAACAGCTTCTTCCCTCTTGCAATCAACTTCTTAAACAGCTAACCTAAAATTCCATTGCAACATGCTGCACTATTTGCATATCTGTTGTTGACCAATACTGGCCACTCATGCCATAGTAGCATCTGCTCCATTTGCACACTGATTGAGGAGTATCTGCAACATTTGCACAACCATTGTCCCAGATTATCACACTTTAAACCGCATACACTCCTTGAAGTCTCGGCGGCCTTTGCACAATGGTCATTGCACCGGACTATTGCAATATTAGTCATTTGAACTGATGATTTGCTAAAAACAATAAAGTTTATCAGTTTGAACATTAAATATCTTGTCTTGGCGGCAGGGTGGACGACTGGTTAGAGCGTCTGCCTCACAGTTCTGAGGACCGGGGTTCAATCCCCGGCCCCGCCTGTGTGGAGTTTGCATGCTCTCCCCGTGCCTGTGTGGGTTTTCTCCGGGCACTCCGGTTTCCTCCCACATCCCCAAAACATGCATGGTAGGTTAATTGACAACTCTAAATTGCCCGTAGGTGTGAATGTGAGTGCGAATGGTGGTTTGTTTGTATGTGCCCTGCGATTGGCTGGCAACCAGTTCAGGGTGTACCCCGCCTCCTGCCCGATGATAGCTGGGATAGGCTCCAGCACGCCCGCGACCTTAGTGTGGAGAAGCAGCTCAGAAAATGGATGGATGGAAAAACAGTTTTGCGCAAACGACTCTAAATCAGTCTGGCATGCATTCCAATCGCGGACTAATTACAAGCGACGATCCCCCCAAGCTGAGAACAATAGCACACTAGCCAACGACTTGAATACCTTCTACTGCAGATTTGAAAAGGACAGTTTCACACCACAAACCCACCCGGCCGCAGCCGCAACCACAATCACACCTCTGACCTCTGCGTTAACCATCCATGAACAGGATGTGAGACGCATCTTCAAACAACAAAAGATTAACAAAGCGGCAGGCCCGGACCATGTGTCCCCATCCTGCCTCAAAGTCTGCGTGGAGCAGCTCGCTCCAGTCTTCACTCAGATCTTCAATAGATCTCTAGAACTGTGCGAAGTTCCATCCTGTTTCAAACGCTCCACCATCATTCCAGTCCCCAAGAAACCTGCAATCTCGGGTCTGAATGACTACAGGCCTGTCGCTTTGACATCTGTGGTCATGAAGTCGTTTGAACGTCTCGTGCTGGACCACCTCAAGAGTGTCACAGGTCCCCTGCTGGACCCCCTGCAGTTTGCCTACCAAGCGAACAGGTCTGCGGATGATGCAGTCAACATGGGACTGCACTTCATCCTAGAACACCTTGAGAGTGCAGGTAGGTCGCGAGGATCCTGTTCGTGGACTTCAGCTCACCGTTCAACACCATCATCCCTGAACTCCTTTCATCCAAGCTTCTCCAGCTCAGCGTCTCACCTGCCATCTGCCAGTGGATTTACAGCTTTCTGACGGGCAGAACACAGCAGCTCAGGCTGGGGAGGCCCCCTCATCCACACGCAGCATCAGCACTGGGCCGCCCCAAGGTTGTGTCCTCTCTCCGCTGCTCTTCTCTCTCTACACGAACGACTGCACCTCAGCGAACCCGACTGTCAAACTCCTGAAGTTTGCAGATGACACCACTGTCATTGGCCTCATCAAGGACGGTGACGAGTCTGCATATCGACAGGATATCGACAGGAAGCGGAGCCTGGAGCTGAACACGCTCAAGACTGTAGAGATGATCGTGGACTTCAGGAGGCATCCTTCGCCACAGCTGCCCCTCACGTTGTCCAGCTGCCTTGTGTCAACCGTCGAGACCTTCAAGTTCCTGGGAATTACAATCTCTCAGGGCCTGAAGTGGGCGACCAACATCAACTCCGTCCTCAAAAAGGCCCAGCAGAGGATGTACTTTCTGCGGCTTCTGAGAAAGCACGGCCTGCCACCGGAGCTGCTGAGACAGTTCTACACAGCGGTCATCGAATCAGTCCTGTGTTCTTCCATCACAGTCTGGTTTGGTGCTGCTACAAAAAAGGACAAACTCCGACTGCAACGGACAATCAAAACTGCTGAAAGGATTGTCGGTACCCCCCTACCCACCATTGAGGACTTGCACGCTGCCAGAACTAAGACAAGGGCGTGCAAAATCCTCTCGGACCCTCCGCACCCCGGTCACCAGCTCTTCCAGCTCCTTCCCTCATGTAGGCGCTACCGATCAATGCAAACTAGAACTAGTAGACATTCCAACAGCTTCTTCCCTCTTGCGATCAACTTCTTAAACACCTAACCTACAATTCCATTACAACATGGTGGCAATTTTTTGACTTGAGTTCGTTGTCACATTTCTGTGGGGCCAATTATGTATTACTCGTGCACTCACTGTAGTTGTCTCGCCACGCTGCACTATTTGCATATCTGTTGTTGACCAATACTGGCCACTCATGCCAGAGTAGCATCTGCTCCATTTGCACACTGATTGAAGAGTATCTGTAACATTTGAACAAACCAACATTGTTCCAGATTATCGGACTACTCGTCACTTTAAACTGCATACACTCCTTGAAGTCTCAGTGCCCTTTGCACAATGGCCACTGCACCAGACTATTGCAATATTAGTCATTCGAACTGCTATAAGTGCTAGAGGACTTTTTTTTTTTTTTTGCACAATTGTCAAAAAAATAAAAAATGTACCGCCATTACCAGATAACTAGCAACCCTTTACTGCTCAGTGACTATTTATTTATTTATTTATTCATTTATTTATTTTTTTGTCAATGTCTTTTTGTCTCCAAAGTGTTCTGTAAATTGACTGTCTGTTGTCGTACTAGAGCAGCTCCAACTACCAGAGACAAATTCCTTGTGTGTTTTGGACATACTTGGCAAATAAAGATGATTCTGATTCTGATTCTGATCTTGTCTTTGTAGTGTATTCAATTAAATATAGGTTGAACATGATTTGCAAATCATTGTATTCTGTTTTTATTTATGTTTAACACAACGTCCCAACTTCATTGGAATTGGGGTTGTAAAAGCTATCCACGTGAGGATGTCAGGACAAGCGGTTATCATCACTCATGAATACGTTCACTGCGTAGTACGTTGTTCCTTGCACGAACAAATCACTCATTGTACGAGTTCGCAGTGCACTTCCACATGAATCACTCATGGCAGAACAGTTCACTACATATGTACTAGTAGGTTGCTCCTTTGGGGTGCGCAAACAAAGAAGTTAAAAAAACTAACACTCTTGGCTAACAGTACATTCAGTTCCCTTCAGCACATTCAGTTCAATAGTACATTCAGCTTGTCCCTCCGCCGGCTGCGAAGTGCTGGCTGATGCTGGCTCCTTATTTGTCATTTGCCGAAGTGAGTGACAACGGCGTATCACAGATCACATGGCAGTATGTTTAGTGAAGTCCTGCCCCCACCTGCATGCTGGCTGCTCTTTGGTCATTCGCTGAAGATTCAGAAGTGAGTGAAGGCTTCTTGATACTCGCGCAGGCGGCGACAGCGCTAATGTCACTGCGGCTATCCCGCGCACAGTTTGCCTTTATACTTGAGCGCAACTCATGCGCGTTGTTTTGAAAATGTGCTGCACTTCTCCAAGTCGGGGGTGTCGCTACAGCTGGTATTGGCTAGGACACCACATGGTGGAGTTTCCTCTGCATTTTATGGCCAATTCCGGAAGCCGTTTTTTACTTTTTGGAACAAGGAACAAAGAAACAACAATGGCAACCGTGGAACAGTGCCTGTCAGAACAAATGGACCTTGATGACCAGATGATAATTCTATTGCAAATTCGATCAAGAAGGCGCCGGCATAGGTGGTATGTGGGGCTGAGTAGCTGTGTACGTCATCACAGCATGTGACTAAAACGGACCAATCATGAGACATGATCTCCACGGCATTTTGCGCAAGGCGACAATTTGTCGCAAGTGTCGCATAGGGCCACACTGCCCAATGTGTCGGTCACGTGATGCAATGCGAGCTCTGTCACCCGCCCAAACGCGGGAGTATAAAGAGGCCTTGACAGAGTGCTACAGCAGTTCCTTTACACTCCCAGCCGACTCGCTCATGGCAGCGGTCAAGCTTGAAGAATGAATCATTTCATAAACGGATTCAGCTCAGTACGTTTACTAAACACATTCATTCTTTTGAACGAAACATTCATGAATGAAAAAACACTAGTGTGTTTTGAGGTCCGTAACATGAGTACACCATTTGTCGTGGGTATAGAAGCATACTCTGCCACTTTTCGTTTTCCTCTATAGCTCCGTGTCGCGGTCCGCTCTGTGTAGTTGGAAGCCGGGCAGCAGTTGCAAAGCCAAGTCTCTGTGAAGCAGAGGGTGGCAGAACGAGCAGTCTTTACTGGTCTTTGTGAGGAGAAGCTCATCCTTTTTGTTAGGTAGAGAGCATAGATTTGCAAGGTGACAGAAGTGGCGTTCGAAATCCTTGCTGTGGCAGCCTGACCAGGACGCCAGCTCGCTTTCCGCTATGCCATCTACACCTCCTCCTTGCACCATAGTACACTGAATATGGTCCTTAGTTTTAGAATAAGGACCTTTGGTAGGAAGCTCTATGAAAATAGGCTTATGGTCAGACACCCCTTGATCGTAGGCTTGTAAGTTTTTTATGGGGGTAGGTGCACCTCGGTGCATGTTGCCAGTTTTTACTTAATTGCTCACTAGTTTTCAACCTTCAACCGTACAATTATCCACCGAACAATCAAGGTCACATTTGTCACTAACCTCCTCCGCGGTAAAGCAGCTAAATGGTCCACCTCATTATGGCACAACTCCTTCCCGGTACTTCAGTCATTTGATTCCTTTTCTGCCGAACTGAAAAAAGTCTTTGATCATCCCGTTCAGGGCAGAGAAGCCACTCGCCACCTTCTTACACACACTCAGGGTGTTAGTTCCATAGCAGCTTATTCTATCAAATTCAGGATACTTGCGGATGAATGCGTGTGGGAAGATGCTGCTCTTATGGAGATTTTTCATAATGCTCGCTGCCCGGGATTAGCCCTCCTCGCTCGAGGATCTTATTGAAGTCGCCATTCACCTTCACAACAGACTGCGGGACAGAGCTTGAGAGAGGGGGGTTAGAGCACGTAAGGTCACATCCGCCATGAGCACCACGCTATCAGCACCTCACCCGCCTTCTGCACCTACTACTGCCCGTTCATCACCACCCACTGCACCAGATGAGCCCGTGCAAATTGGTAATACACGACTAGATCCCTAGGAACGTCAGCGTTGCCTCACGCAGCGGCTGTGCATTTATTGCAGTCAATCAGGTCACTTCTTTTCCACGTGCCCCTGCGACCAAAAGACTGGGCTCACCACGATCTGAGAGCACCGTGGTGAACCAAACCACCATTTCCTCTTGCTCTTCCTCCCGTATGACTGTCCCTGCTTGCATTCTAGGTTCCGATCACACCCATAGTAGCCCTGATAGACTCCAGTGCAAACAATAACTTTATTCACGAAGGTATAGCACGTCATCTCCAAATCTCTCTCCAACCACTCCCGTCTCCCAAGAAAGTCACAGCCCTGGATAGCCGAATCATATCATCTGTCACCCACCAAACAGTGCCGTTCACCTTGTTGATTTCCGTAAATCACCGGGAGTCATGACAAAAAGAGAGCGGTCTCTCTTTTTGTCATCCCTTCTCCTGAGACCACATTAGTTCCCGGAATTCCCTGGCTCAAAAAACATAACCCGCCATAGACTGGACGCACTTATCCATCACTGAGTGGAGCCCTCACTGCCATTCTCACTGCCTGCTCTCTGCTATAACGCCCTCCTGCAAACCCCCACCATCTGCCACACCAGTTGACCTCTTCCAAGTCCACGAAGAATATCATGATCTCTCCCCAGTGTTTAGCAAAGACCTGACTATTTCTCTAACCCAGGTTTTTCTTTGTGGAGAAAAAAAGACACCACACCCGCCCCTGCATAGACTCCCGTGGACTCAATGGCATCACCATTAAAAGCAAATCACCACTACCCCTCATCGATCCGTCATTTAAACTCCTCTGCGATGCGCAAATATTCATCAAATTGGACCAACAAAATGCCTACCACCTCATCCGTATCCGAGAGGGGGATGAATGGAGGACCGCTTTCAATACCCCTCTCGGACACTTTGAATATTTAGTCATGCCATTCGGATTAACCAACACCCCCGCAGTCTTCCAAACCTTCATGAGTGACGTTCCCCGTGAGGTTAAACCGGTTCGTTTTTGTTTACCTGGACGACATCCTCATTTCCTCCAGCGCCTCCTCGAAAACTGTCTGTACATCAAACCTGAAAAATGTTAATTCCACCTCTCCTCTGTACATTTTCTCCGCTACATCATAGCCAAAGGTCAATTGCAACCCGACCCAGCCAAAATCCAAGCTATCATTGACTGGCCCATTCCCACCACCCGGAAAAAACTACAACACTTCATCAGATTCACCAAATTCTACGCCGTTTCATCCGCAATTACAGCAAGGTTGCAATTCCTCTCACTAGCCTTAACATCCACCAGCTGTCCATTTCAGTGGACCCCGGCAGCATCCCAAGCTTTCAGCCAACTCAAAACCCTGTTCACCAGTGCTCCCATCCTACACCACTCCGACCCCTCTCTCCAGTTCATGGTGGAGGTTGACGCCTCGGACTCTGGGGCAGGGGCCGTCCTCTCGCAGCGGGACCCCACCTCGCAGAAACTTCATTCCTGTGCCTTTTTCCCCGACGCCTGTCCCCTGCCGAGAGGAATTATGACGTTGGCAAGAGAGCTGCTGGCCATT
Organism: Phyllopteryx taeniolatus; assembly: GCF_024500385.1. Classification (NCBI taxonomy): domain Eukaryota; kingdom Metazoa; phylum Chordata; class Actinopteri; order Syngnathiformes; family Syngnathidae; genus Phyllopteryx; species Phyllopteryx taeniolatus. Next base: position 1,299,367 of record NC_084506.1, read on the forward strand.
ATTTGGGCATTGGAGGAATGGAGGCATTGGCTGGATGGGACTGCGGGGGTTAAGGTGCCAAACACCTTAACCCCCGACAAGCTCGCTGGGCCATCTTTCTGAGCCGATTTAATTTTAGCCTCTTCTTCCGACCTGGATCCCACAACAGCAAACCCAACGCCCTATCCCGGAAATACTCACCCACCTCCAGCCCTGCCAAACATGAACCTATCCTCCCTTCCTCCTGCTTTGTTGGTGCTGCCACATGGAAGATTGAACGGATAGTCAAATGCGCTCAAAAGACTCACCGTGACCCCAAGACTGGACCTCAGAACCGTCTATTCGTACCTGATTCCGCACACTCTGACTTCCTATAGTGGGCCCACAACTCCAAGCTCATGTGTCATCCCGGCATCACCCGCACTATTCACTTCATCCAGCAACATTTCTGGTGACCCAGCCTGGTCAAGGACACCCTGGAATCCGTTCAAGCCTGCTCCGTCTGCGAGCAGGGAAGGCTTCACAGCTGGTCCAGCTGCGCCCCTTACCCATCCCGAGCTGCCCTTGGTCCCACATCGCTCATTATGGGCCTGCCCCCTTCTGAAGGTAACACAATCATTTTCACTATTGTCGATCAGTTTTCCAAATACGTCCATTACAGATCTCTCCCCAAGTTACCCTCTGCTTTTGAAACTGCTAACCTCCTTGTTCTTGTGTCTTCAAACTCCACGGTATCCCCATTGACATCGTCTTGGTCCGAGGTCCCCAGTTCTCCTCCCTGGTTTGGAAGGAATTCTGTAAGGCGGTGGGCGCAGCAGCCAGCTTGTCTTCCGGGTACCATCCACAGATCAACGGTCAGACAGAGCGGGCAAATCAATCCCTGGAATCAGCCCTTTGTTGCGTTGCCGCACGCAACCCCACCTCCTGGAGCTCCTTCCTTCCTTGGATTGAGTTTGCCCACAACTCCCTCACCAGCTCAGCCACTGGTGTGTCTCCATTCATGGCCTGCTATGGTTTCCAACCTCCGTTATTTAAGGAACAAGAGCATGCGGTGGTGGTTCCCGCGGTGAGGGATCACTTAAAGGGGCCAGTCCGTATGGAAGGACGTCAGGGCTGCCTTGGTCCGATCTGGCAAAAAAAAACAATGGCTCGCGGACCTTCATTGTTCCCCTGCGCCTGAGTACAAGGTGGGTCAGACGGTTCGGCTTTCCTCCCGTGACCTCTCCCTCCACACGGAATCCCGGAAACTCACTCCACGCTTTATCGGTTCGTTTTCCATCACTAAGATAATCAATCCCAAGTCTGATCAACTCCAGCTCCCGCAGTCTCTAAAAATTCATCCGACCTTCCATGTGTCATTGCTCAAGCTTGTCTCTGTCTCTGAGGCCAGGAGGCGTCCGTTGAGAGGGGGGTACTGTCATGAGCCACCCTGCAGTACCATGGTTGGAGCCTGGGTGGCGCCTTGCATCATCTTGCCCTCCCTCTCGCCCCCTTCGCTCTCTCTCCTTCCAGCACCTTCCTTGTCCGTCCACCTGTCACCAATCAGCCCTCGTTACCACCTGCATAAAAGCCTGCCAGATCCCGGAAACTTTTGCCAGAGTATTACAGCTTCTCCAGCTTCTCCCCATTCTCCACGTAAGCTGCACAATTCCTCATCTCCTTTCTGACCTCCGTGTCTCTCCTTGTCCTCAGTGTTTCCTCCGTGTTCATCGCCAAGTCCTTCAAGCCAGCTGCCTGCCCTCGTCACCGCCTGCCACGCATTCCCTGCCTCCACTACCCACCAGCGCACCGAAAAGACCATCTACATTTCCCCTTTTCTGTTCATCATAAGCTCTCAGCCTCTGCCTGCTCTTGGGTTCAGTCTCCATCCAATTTGTGACAAAGGAACAACGCATTAAAGGATGAAAGCCCTGAATTCACTGTTTTACTGGATGACTTTCAGACATTCACACTACTAGTAGAGTAAAGGCCTCTTCATACTCCCGCGCTCGCACAGCCGACAGTGCCCGCATTGCATCACGTGACCGACGCATTGGGCCCCTATGCGGGCCCTTCTGTGTCACTTGACGCGCACGGCAAAAATTGTTGGTGAATGCAGCGTAGATCATCTCTCGTGATTGGTCCCTTTTAGTCACATGCTCTGATGACGTACACAGCTTTCCCCTTGGTTGTACATACCATTTATGCTGCCGCCTTCTTAATCTATTTTGCAGCATAATTAAACATATCATCTATTCATCTAGGTCCATTTGTTCTAGCAGACACTGTTCCACGGTCGCCATTGTTGTTGCTTTGTTCCTTGTTCCTGAAAGGAAAGTAAAAACGGCTTCCGGAAATGGCCAAAAAATGCAGAGGAAACTCCACCCTGTGGTGTCCTAGCCAATACCAGCCGTAGCGACACCCCCAACTTAGAGGAGAACTGCAGTACATTTTCAAAACTGCGTGCATGGGTTGCGCTCGAGTATAAAGGCAAACTGCGCGTGGGATAGCCGCAGTGACGTCAGGGCAGTCGCCGCCCGCGCAAGTGTAAAGAAGCCTTAATTGACAAAACAAATAATAAATCATTGATTTTCTAGGTTTATTCACAGAGAACCGCAGCAGGCTATTCATACTCACTGTGAAATGCTCATTGGCCAACCCCATGAATTTATATCAGTGTCAGAGTGTGAGAACGTCCCTAGCCTGAATTCAAAAGTGAACTTTTGTTGAAAGCAATTAGACTGTGTTGCAGACAAATATGAGAAGTAGCATGCCTCTGTCCCCATAATTGCAGTACTTGTGACACATAGCATGCTCATTATTTGCAGATTGGTCATGGGAGCTAAGAGCATCACATCACTGTTCCATCTTTGCCGTTATAAGAGCACCCATTCTTCAATTCAAAAGGCATTCTGCTCTAATCTCATTGGAGTCTCATAATGTTCTACGGCCTTTTAGTGATGGGTTTGAAGCACCTGGCAGGTTGTTTAGAAGAGAGCTTGTAAATGTCTGTGGTTAAAATGGGCCCTGGGGTTCAAACACAAGCCAACTGCTGCACAGGCAGAAGGGGCACCCATTTGGTTGTCAAGTTCAGTTAGCGTTTTGGTTTCTCAATGGAGTGGGGATAGTGACACACTTATTGCAACTATTTGCTATAGGTCTCTCACTCATGTTCTCTTCTGATGTTTTGGGAAAACTGCAGTGCATGTTTTGCAAGACAACACATTTACTGAAATCTCTGCAAGCCCTTTTTCAGAAACCACTTGTCAATATGAAGCACTATAGCGAATTGTTACTTTTTTATTCCGAGTTTTACATTCTGATCGTGTACCACTAATTCTGCCAAGCAACAAGTTTACTTGTATACTGTATAAAGAATATAATCTGTCCCGGGACGCTTTTTTGCTTAAAAAAATAGTGGGAATAGAAAAAATATTAAGTCAGTGTCAAAAAGAGACATAATTCAGCCTTAATATTGAAGTCCTGTGTAAAATCATTAGTTTGTTAAAAGGGAAAAATCACAGGTTTAACATAGAATCATCATTCACATATTTTCAAATAAATGTACTTTATATCAGGAAGCAGAGTGGTTCTGCTATACATACTATGTATATACTGTACTTGCAATTTGCATCGTAATAAATAAGAATATTGTATAACGTTAATTTATTTCTGTAGTTGGATTAAATTTATACAGATTCAATAAACATGTAGGGACATTCATTTTATAAGGATAATTCCTACCTAATTTCTTGATCAAAAATCGTTTTTTTGATTGTTTCTTATTTTACATTCGATATTCTTGAGATGTTCGTTATCCCTTAGCTATAATCGTTAAAATTATAACAAAAAAAACAACAACAAAAAAATCCTTTGAAGTATCTCACTGTGTGTTTTGAGTGTAATTTTCAAACCGTTTCGGTAATGTTTCCCACAAATTTTGAAAGAAGCTTCTTGCCAGTGACAGAGCCCACATTTATGGGCCGACATACTGTATTTTGGCCACGTTGACTGACGCATACCGTCACTGTTTTCAGCAAGACATCTTCCGTACAGAAAGGCTGAGAGTGCTCAGGGCCACACAACAGAAATCAGAGAACTGATTTTGTTCTCAGAGCGTAACATTGAATTTCTAGACATAGACGTTTCCTTTCTCCTTTCTTTTATCTACTTTTTCTCCTCTGTGTGTATTATTATGCCAGTAGCTATTCATTTTGAGGGCAGCGTCGTGCTTTTGATTACTTTAGAGGGGACTTTCTTTCCCTTTTGGAGTTTGAGTGAGCCAGGGGAAGCGAAATGTGGTGTCCCAAAAGGCCTTTATAAGCCTGAGTTGAGCTGTGAGTTGAGGGCAGAGACTGAGGGCTAGCTGAGGTGAAGAGACAGAAAGGTTAGCAAGAGGCTTGACGCTGAATGAAAAACGCAGTCGAATTTCTTAGGCTGAATACAAGGACGCCAGCGCAACTCTGCATGACTACCAGGTATTGAAGCAGACCACGCCACATAATTGGATTGAACACTGGCTACGGTATTTATGTCACTTCGTGTCTTGTCAATCCCATAACAGGCATGGCAACAGCGTGGGGATCTCCCATGGTGACGGAGCTTTGCCTTATTCAGATAGAATGGAGAGAAAAGAGCCAAGCCTCATTTAATTCACGTTTAATTCTCACTCAAAACATTTTAAGGGCTGACGTTATTTGCATAACAGGGAGAAGGGACTCTGCCTATTCAGCGTCCCTGCGTGCGTGTGTGTGTGTGGGAGAGAACAGGAATAGTGTTGTAACTGAAAGTGTATAGCAGGCTTATATATGCATATGCTGAGGAACACGCTTTCTCACACAGCTCAGCAAACAGAGAGATTCTGTTGCAATACACTCATGCATGCTGCTGTTTATTTACTGATTCACATCACTGTTGTGATGGCATTTCAAGGAAGTGTTTCCCAGCACAAAAGGTGTTGTTGAAAGGTATTATACCAAATTAAACAAATACCATAGTATCATCCCTCAAGGGTTCTGTGTTTCATAGAAACTGTTCACATGAGAAAGAAAAACAATGACTTTTTATATTTGTGATTTACAATAAACACACAGACCACGATGAGCCTTAGCTGCTCCATTGATATATGTGTGTATATATATATATATATATATATATGTATATGGCCTGGCGGACGTCCGACTTCAGTATTTCTCTCTTAAAGTTCTTTTGGGATTTGTGTGTGTTTTGTTGTATTTGCCGCATTTTTCTTTTACTCTTGCTTTCTGTGATTGCAGCATTTTTTTTCTTTTATGTGCTCGTGTGTTTTTCGTCTTGTGTCATTCCTGCTATGCAATGTGGCCGTTTGCAGCGCATTCGCCCCTGTTGGCCACTGTATAAATGCAACAGTCTGAGAACAGCAGTCATCTTTCATTTGAGACCTGCCATATATTCGTTTATTCAATAATTTCAGTCTATTGTCTTAGTTCCTGGTCCTAATTCTCTATTTAAAAAAAGAAATCAACCAGTAGATGATGATCAGCTGTATCCTCGCCAAACTGTCTCATCTGTCGCTGCATTTTCTTATTCTGCGAAGACATAGTGAGACAAACTTGATCAATGATGCCTAAGAATAGTATGCTGTATACAAGTTATATGTCATTTTACAGAAAAATGGCTAAAAATGTCATCTTTGGAGCGACCTAAAAGAATCACCAACGAGTGACACATACAAGCTTGACGGGTGGAGGATCAGTCAGATTAGGTCAGACAGAGGTTAGAAGTTCCACTCCCCAACAGAGCTGTATCAAAGCCTCAAAGCAAAAGTTTAGCCTTAAAAACTCGTCTTGTCTCATCAACTCACAACATTGTTCTCTTTTATGGTGAGTGCAATCCTGCGGCTCTATTTTGAGTATGTGAATGATACTTAATAATAACCCAATACATTTTTTTAATGGCTGGGATCTGACAGAACACCCAAGAAGGAAACAAAAACAAATTAATTAATTAATTTGAAAACTATTATTACCAAGAGGAAAACATGGAAACAGAAGTAATGGTAGTAGTTTGGACATCTGCCTCAAAGTTCTGAGATTTTGGTTTCGAATCTCAGCTCTGGCCTTCCTGTATGAAGTATATTTTTTCTCCCCGTTTTCACGCAGGTTTTCTCTGGATACGGCATTTTCCTCCCACATTCCTAAAACATGCATGTTAGATTAATTGAAGGGTCTAAATTGTCCTTAGTGGTTGTTTGTCTATGTTCGTTTGTTTGTCCTGCGATTGGCTGGCGACCAGTTTAGGGTGTACCCCGCCAAAGTCAGCTAGCATAGGCTCCATCACACCCGTGACCCTAATGAGGAAGAGAAAATGAATGGATGGTTGTTTACAATAATCAGTTTACTTCCTCGATAGACAAAAATGAGTTTATGCTCTTAAAAGGTCCCATTCCATCAAATCCATTTTTTTTTCTGTTTTATGCATAACATACAGTGGGTATGGAAAGTATTCAGACCCCCTTAAATTTTTCACTCTTTATTATATTGCAGCCATTTTCTAAAGTCATTTAAGTTCATTTCACCCCCTCATTAAAGTACACCCAGCACCCCATATTGACAGGGAAAAAATTAATTGTTGACATTTTTATTAAAAAAGAAAAACTGAAATATCACACAGCCATACGTATTCAGACCCTTTACTCAGTATTTAGTAGAAGCATCCTTATGAGCTAATACAGCCATGAGTCTTTTTGGGAATGATTTAACAAGTTTTTCACACCTGGATTTGGGGATCCTCTGCCATTCCTCCTTGCAGATCCTCTCCAGTTCTGTCAGGTTGGATGGTGAACGTTGGTGGGCAGCCATTTTCCGGTCTCTCCAGAGATGCTCAATTGGGTTTAAGTCAGGGCTCTGGCTGGGCCATTCAAGAACAGTCACGGAGTTGTTCTGAAGCCATTCCTTCGTTATTGTCGCTGTGTGCATAGGGTCATTGTCTTGTTGGAAGGTGAACGTTCGGCCCAGTCTGAGGTTCTAAGCACTCTGGAGAAGATTTTATTCCAGGATATCCCTGTACTTGGCCGCATTCATCTTTTCTTCGATTGCAACCAGTCTCCCTGTCCCTGCAGCTGAAAAACACCCCCACAACATGATGCTGCCACCACCATGCTTCACTGTTGGGACTGTATTAGACAGGTGATGAGCAGTGCATGTTTTTCTCCACACATACCGCTTAGAATTGAGGCCAAAAAGTTCGATCTTGGTCTCATCAGACCAGATAATCTTATTTCTCACCATCTTGGAGTCCTACAGGTGTTTTTTCTTAACAAATTCCATGCAGGCTTTCATGTGTCTTGCACTGAGGAGAGGCTTCCGTCGGGCCACTCTGCCATAAAGCTGGTGGAAGGCTGCAGTGATGGTTGACTTTCTAGAACTTTCTCCCAGCTCCCGACTGCATCTCTGGAGCGCAGCCACAGTGATATTTGGGTTCTTCTTTACCTCTCTCACCAAGGCGCTTCTCCCCCGATTGCTCAGTTTTGCCAGACGGCCAGCTCTAGGAAGGGTTCTGGTCATCCTAAATGTCTTCCATTTAAGGATTATGGAGGCCATTGTGCTCTTAGGAACCGTAAGTGCAGCATTTTTTTGTAACCTTGGCCGGACCTGTGCCTTGCCACAATTCTGTCTCTGAGCTCTTCAGGCAGTTCCTTTGACGTCATGATTCTCATTTGCTCTGAGATGCACTGTGAGCTGTAAGGTCTAATATAGACAGGTGTGTGGCTTTCCTAATCAAGTCCAATCAGTATAATCAAACACATCTTGACTCCAATGAAGGTGTAGAAACATCTCAACGATGATCAGAAGAAATGGACACCACTCAAGTTAAATATATGAGTGTCACAGCAAAGGGTCTGAATACTTATGGCTGTGTGATATTTCAGTTTTTCTTTTTTAATAAATCTGCAAAAATTTCAACAATTCCGTTTTTTCCCCGTCAATATGGGGTGCTGTACATTAATGAGGAAAAAAAATTATTTAAATGAATTTAGCAAATGGCTGCAATATAACAAAGAGTGAAAAAGTTAAGGGGGTCTGAAAACGTTCCGCACCCACTGTAGGTCTAAATGTGCTTAAGTTTGACATCTCTGTGGTTTGTCAATTGAATGCAATAGGCTTAGAACACCAAACCACCACCAGGCGGATTTGAAGTTGCTGTTGTTGTTGCGACATAGTTGTGTTTTGCCAATTAATATTCAAGTACCTGCTCCGTGGTTGCTACATGCCCACTCGTCTCAAGAAGAACAGCTGAGTGACAACGCGGCTGCGTCTTGTGCAAAGCTCTGTGTCACCAGCCAACCTCAAAGGAGTTGAGGAATAAATGGCTTAAATTTATTTTTGGAGAAATTCATAAGCATTTCAGAACTAGAATGGTGCTGTGTTTAGGTCCATTTCGTGGAGGGGGCCTTCATAAACATAAACGAGTGACCAGCCGGGTTGCCTCTGCCAAGCCATGCAAATACAATAATTAAAGCATACATGTGTTGTGTTTTACAACAATACTTAACTATATTTATAATTTGTAATATAACTGTGGATTAAATAGCTAAGCTTGCCGTCATTGTCGCCAAAATGGGTGCGAGTGATGAATCTCATGTGCTGGTTATGTTCAAGTGAATGCGAGCGTAAGACCAGCCTCTCAAAGTATCCTCCTCTTTTATTTTCACCCATGTTCCCTCCTTTGTGCCAATTGCCATGCAATTGTCATTTCCGCTCATGTCCCCTATTAGTGGGGAACAAACCAACGCTTGGTGAATTCTGCTTCACAATGATAGCAAGAGCGAACATCAAAGGATCCAAATGCAACGTATATCACCAAGATATCATGGCTAATCAGAGCGAAGCTGTTTTCCATACTTAATTTGAGAAGATCAGTGATCCAATAAGAGCAACGCTTACTTCCATGTCAAATTGTATTCAAAAAATCTGTCTGTTTCAACTTCTAGGCGAAAAAGACCAACTAAAATAGCTTGTAAAAGGGCATCCTGGGCATTTTCAGCCCAAATTATCTTGCAAACCTGATAAAAGGACATCAAAGATTATAAATTAAAAAAACATTTTTGATTGCGTGGGACTTTTTAAGTGGTAATCTCAATCAGTCAGTTGTAAAAATAGGATAGTCTAGTGATATATTACTTAAAAACCCAACTCAGTAAGATTTTAAAGCAACAAGGTTTGAAAAATATTGGATTCTTTTATTTGTTGTATCACACCAGGGGAAGCTGTAACTTTTTTGTCTTTTCTTATCGATTTAATGTCATTCAAAACACACACTTAACCATTTAACATTAGCTGACCTTTTTATTTTATTCATCATGAAAATAAAAGCAATTATCCAGTGTTAGTTTTGACAGCAAATTTTGATTTTGTTTTTTGACTAAAATGTCATTTAATTCTTGTCATAGTTTTGTCATCAAAATTGATTTAGTTTTCGTCTAGTTTTCATTGACGAAAAACCATAAGATAGTGTGTAAAAAAGGGTATATACAGTATGTAAACTTTCCTTTCAAATTCTGAGAGCAATTACATTCACCTAGATTAGCTGTTCTCAAAGTGTGATACAAGTACCACTAGTGATATGCGGCTTCCCTCTAGTGGTACATGAAGAAATCACTGAATTAAATGAACACAATCTTGAAGTGCTTTAAACTTCTTTTTTTTAATCCAGCAGAGTACATTTGTAAATATATAAATATAGTTGTACTTAAGCAGCACGGTGGCCGACTGGTTAGAGCGTCAGCCTCACAGTTCAATCCCCGGTCCCGCCTGTGGGGAGTTTGCATGTTCTCCCCATGCCCGGGTGGGTTTTCTCCGGGCACTCCGGTTTCCTCCCACATCCCAAAAACATGCATTAATTGGAGACTCTAAATTGCCCGTAGGTGTGAATGTGAGTGCGAATGGTTGTTTGTTTGTATGTGCCCTGCGATTGGCTGCCAACCAGTTCAGGGTGTACACTGCCTCCTGCCCGATGACAGCTGGGATAGGCTCCAGCACGCCCGCGACCCTAGTGAGGAGAAGCGGCTCAGAAAATGGATGGATGGATAGTTGTAGTTAACTTAAATTCAATCCATCCATCCATCCATTTTCTGTACCGCTTCTCCTCACTAGGGTCGCGGGCGTGTTGGAGCCTCTCCCAGCTATTTTTGGGCGAGAGGCAGGGTACACCCTGAACCGGTCGCCAGCCAATCGCAGGGGACATAAACAAACGACCATTCGCACACACATTCACACCTACGGGCAATTTACAGTCTTCAATCAACCTACCACGGATGTTTTTGGGATATGGGAGGAAACCAGAGTACCCGGACAAAACCCACGCAGGCACGGGGAGAAAATGCAATCTCCACACAGGCGGGGCCGGGAATTGAACCCCGGTCCTCAGATCTGTGAGGCAGATGTGCTAACCATTCGGTCACCATGCCACCAAATTCAATACATTTACAATGAATATTTTAAACTTTTTAAAGTATTTATTAATGTCCAATTTTTATTTAAGTATGTGTGCAATAAATGTTTTACTGAATCATTTATGTACAGTTACAGTTAATTTTTTTCTGAATTTAAGCGGGGTTAAATTTTATACCATCTATGCGTGTTACAGTGATTTACAATATTAAATACACCTTGCAGGAATTGGGGCTGCCAAAGTTAAAGCATTAACTCAGGATTAATCACAAAATCATAGATAGATAAAGTATAGCTAGTTATATGTTTATATATCTCTATATATCTCACTGATGGTGTAGTGGTACACTCGCCTGAATTCAGTGCGGCTAACCCATTTAACACACTTATACAAAGACAGGTAACCCCCATGTATACATGTTCCGCCACAAAGTACTATAGAATTCAATCAGCACCTGGTTTTATAAATTAGGCGTGGTTAGCGGCTAGGTGACACTGTGTTGCTTCGTTTGAAACACTGAAAAATGAGTGAGTTTCTTCCCTGGTCAGACCTGACTAGCCTGACATCCCACTCAGTGACGGTGTGAATGTGAGTGCTAATGGTTGTCCGTGTCTATATGTGCCCTGCGACTGGCTGGCAACCAGTTCAGGGTGTAGTCCGCCTTTCGCCCGAAGTCGGCTGGGATAGGCTCTAGCACCCCGCAGCCCTAAAACAGGATAAGCGGTGTTGAGAATGGATGGATGGATGCATATCTCTACGCTCGTGGCCTCTCGCGGCTGCTGGATTCAATCTCACAGTGGTTTACGTTACTTCCTTATCGCTTTGTTCTGATTGGTTCTCTTGTCAACTTCTCCCACCTCTTCAAACAAAATCAGGATCTCGTCTTTGGAGGCCATTTACGTCTCTTTTTTATTCACAGACAAAAATGCCAATACATTTTGACATCATCTTAGTCTCCGGAAATAAATTTTTATTCAGTCATCGTCTTGTCTTCGTCAGAACGAAAAAGTTGTTGAGTATGATAGAAATTTTCCGTCAATAAAATTAACATTGTTGGTGACAATGGCATCGTATTTCCAGAACTGTTCTTAACTAGTTAGAATGTCAATGCTCCTTACAACACCTCAATCCCGAGGGGGCATATTTGCATGGTATCTGGGGGATTGCTTTTAAATGTTTGTATGTATTAACCATTTGTTCATTTATTTGAGCTCTGTGACTAATCTTGGGGCATTTAAGGTGCGGTGATGGAGATGCAATTATGCACAGTGATACAGTTTGTGGTTCCTTCAGTCCAAATTCAAGGTTAACAAATGTAGAATCAGACAGACAGACAATCTAATCTCGTTTTCACTGAAAGTCATCTTCTCTTTGTGCCTCTACGACTCTCTTTAAACCCGAACCTCCCTTCAGATACACCCACCCCCTCTCCACCCAAGGCTAATCCCTAGTTTAGCCTTTGATTTTAGACTTCAACTTTCTCCCTTCATCCCACCGTCTGCTTTAGCATGGAGAGAGGGCTGGGATAGAGTGACTAGTCAGTTTCCTGCTGCTTCTCTTTTCTTGATCTTTGTCGCCTTTCGGCCCTTTTAGCCTGCCTCTTTGCTCCTGGCAAGCGCACACACAAATCCATGCAGGCACACGTTATATATCCAGAGTCTTAACATGTATATGAGTGTGTGTGGTTTGATCTGGTTTCCTAGTGGACCCTTTTGTGTCTGGGCAGGAAACAGCTAATCCAGTCGGATCTAACCCAGTCAGGGGCCCGATGCTCTTATTATTATCATGATCTTGGTTTTGGCACCGCTTTTTTACCAAAGGAATAAATACAAATCCCATTTCTACAGGGTTTCTGTATCTGTTGAGAATAAAATAGTACTAGTCACCCAATTTGATTCAGTTTGAAAGACTGAATTTTGAACTTGAATTGAATGCTGTCAGCCGTCGGACTAAAGTACAGTAAGTAATAGAGTTAAGATAGAGCTATGGATTCTGTTTATTTAAAAATTGCAATTGTGCTTCAAATCACATGATAAAATAGACAAATAGTTACAAGCAGAGGTGGGACCAAGTTTTTGCTTTCCAAGTCACAAGTAGGAGGCCAGGAGGGAGCACTATGTAAAAATACTGTATTACATCAAAAAGAGGCGAAGAAGAAAAAGACACGAAGCTTCATGTTGAATAGATGCTAGCTGTATGCTGATCGGTAAATAAAGTGAATACAAAAAGAAATACAAGACTGATTCTTGAGAACACTACACTGACTAAACCAGACTGTAATGAACAGTCTGATTTGGCATGAAAGTACTTTATGCTTCTCAAGAAAAGCTTCTGTTAATAGTCACATATTTGGACATGAACATATTTGGTATTTCAGAATTAAATAAGGTATACCTGGGCACTGCGACCAGGTGTCTACCTGGGCTCAAACCCCAAATGTTTTCTGAAAAGCCTTAATTTTATTTTTGAAGAAAAAGAAGAACGTCTCATGAGTGCAGAACCGTTGTCTAACAGAGTGGCTGCAACTGACTGCATAAAGTTACAATGTCTGCATACTGCATAGGCTGCATGGGGCCTACCCTGAAGAAGAAGCATTTCCTTATTAAGAGAGAAGGAAACGAAACATGAAGGACATCATGAAGTTTTTTCATTGAAGCAGGCACCACAACAATTGGGCTTGCAAATCTTATTTGAATGGTGATTGGCATTTCTCTGTGTCTTCTCTAGGTCAGAGGTCACCAACATGGTGCCTGCAGGCACCAGGCCGCCCCCAAAGACCATATGAGTAGCCCACGAACCAGTTGGAAAAATAGGTCACCAGTGATGGGACATTTTGATTTCTTAGAATGCTTTAAAAGTAACCATTTGAAAATGTAGACACTTGCAGAGAATTATAGTGAATAATTTTGTGCGACCTCCTCTGGGTTGCCGGTTGTCGGGGCGCTTTGGTGGGGCCGGCGTGTCCCGTCCGGCGGGCTGCTCTGTTCCGGGATATAGATCCTCCATTCTGCTTGAACTAACAGCCGAACAGGACAGAAAAAAACAAAAAAACAAAACAGAAAGCATATACAATAGGGGTGGAATGGTTTATGAAAACCATCCAAACCGTTCGGTTGGACTGTTTCATAACACACAGAACTCTTTTCTTTTCTTCTTCTTATTTACTAATGAGGCAAAGCAGTGTACACTACACAGCAGAAAGCAGAAAGCTAGCAAAGATGCCGGTGCGCATGGTTGCGGCGGCGCGTTATTATGAATTCCACTGGAGTTCGAGGCAGGACACGTTATTACGTCATGCCCTTCTGGTGATCCAAAAGCCAATCATATTGCAGTGGAGTGGTTCCCGCCTAGAACTCCAGTGGGAATCATAGTGAAGCTATTGAGACCATCATAAGCCACCACGACAGTCTGTTTCTCTCCAATGCAAGATTTCTGCTGTATAAAACGAACAACAGGGAATTAGAACTCGCTGGAAATCGCTATGTCCATGACTGCTATGTTTTGATTACCACAGAAAGTTTGCTTTCCCTGAGGATGCACGATGCTAGCATGCAGCTAGTTAGCCTTTAAAAAGTCTACCCGAACTGTTAATAATCCTGCACCCTTTACCTGATTTGCGTGTAAATACCCTCAAATGAAATGCAGTTAAAGCTTGTTTGTTTCATTTCAAATCCATTGTGGTGGGCGTGAGAGCAAAAGGATGAGAATTGTGTCCATATCCTAATATTTATGACCTTGAGACTAATAATTGGCGGCACAGTGGGTGACTGGTTAGCACATCTGCCTCACAGTTCTGAGGACCCCGGGTTCAAATTCGGCCTCACCTGTGTGGAGTTTGCCCTGCTTCTCGCCTGAAGATAGCTGGGATAGGCTCCAGCATGCCCGTGATCCTCGTGAGGATAATCGATACAGAAAATGAATGAATGAATGAAATTTTTTTTTTTTTAAATCAGAATCAGAATCATCTTAATTTGCCAAGTATGTCAAAAACACACAAGGAATTTGTTTCTGGTAGTACAACAACATAAAAAACACAGTCACTGATAATCTGGGACAATATCGATTGTGCAAATGTTGCAGATGTTACTCAGGCACATGAGTGGCCAGTATTGGTCAACACGAGTGCACGAGTAATGTATAATTGGCCCCACAAAGATGTGAGAAGAATCTCAAGAAGAAATTGTCAGCATGTTGCAATCAAATTGTAAGTTAACTGTTTAAGAAGTTAATGGCGGGAAGAGCCGGTGACCGGGATGTGGAGGGTCCGAGAGGATTTTGAACACTCTTGTCTTAGTTCTGGCAGCGTCCTCAAGGGTGTGTAGGGGGGTACCGGGGATTTTTCCAGCAGTCCTGATTGTCTGTTGCAGTCGGAGTTTGTCCTTTTTTTAATAATAATAATAATAATAATAATAATAATAATAATAGAGTTAATAATAATGCTATGAAGATACTTTCACTCTTCACTTTATACCCAAGTATACAAGACATCATTGAGTCAACATGCACTGAACCGAAAAATGTGACCACAAAACCGAGATACGAACCAAACTATGGATTTTATGAACCGTTCCTCCCCTAATACAGATGTCCTTTATACATTTTTTATACAAATGAAAAAGGAATACATTTTTCATTTTTCTGCTAATATTTGTTTTCCTCTCTGGGATAAATTGTCATCGTGTGATACGTTAACAGCTCAAGCGACAAATTTGAATATCAGTTCCGGAAAAATAAAGTGTTTTCAATTCACAAGCAGAAAAGAACATCACTGGACAAATAATACCCATTATTTTTCAATGGAGGTGCGAAACGAAGGTGTTATTCAAGCATGCACACAAAGAAATAAAAGTAGAAAGAACAATCCAAACCATTTTCATTTCCTGAAGAACTGTCAAGACATTCTCATACGGCAAATGTGTACAGACACGCATGCACACGCCCCACATTATGGTACGGTCATGGTGCCCAGCATGACACCATTCATTTGACTTCCTACTTCAGCTTTGTTTGATAATTTCACAAGGACCAAAGTCAGCGGCTCACACCAAACATCCTGCACGTGCACGCAAACACACATTGACTGATGCCCCGCAGAAGAAAGGAACAGCTAGGAAGGATATCCTCATTTCTTCCATATCAGGGCTCCTTTGAAAGCTTTGACTCTGAGTTGAATGAGAGGTTTCACTGAAGCCATTCACCTCAATGATCTGCTCTGATCCACTCACAATCGACCATATCTGTTATACATGGCTGGGCCTTTCAGAGCCGGCAACAAGGGAACAGGACAGGGGGAAAGAAAGAACTGGAGCAGGGAGAGAAAAGACAAAAAGGAAAGCAGAGCACAACTGACTAATTAATATCAATTTACAATGCACATTACCAGCACACGCTTTTTATAACACACACTAAGTGATTATTTAGCAACAAAAAAAGGGGTGGGTGTGTCAAAGGGCAAATGTACAGTACAGTACAGAAATCACATTCAAACTCATGTTAAATGAGCACACACCTGCCTTCATTTAAAGTGCCTGTGATTCACCTCAAATAAAGTACAGCTGTTCTTTTGCTGACATTTTTTTGTAGTCACATCTTACAGCACAACGCATGGTCATCAGACCGCTTTCACAGCATCAGAGGGATCTCGTTGTTCAAAGGTATCATTGTGGATAAGGGTCCAAAAGAATTTCCAATGCATTAAATATGCCACGGAATACAGTGAAGACATTGATCGTTAAGGGGAGAACATTTCATGAGAAGAAAAGTGGTCAAGGAGGCTTTCAATAGGCCAACAGCAACATTGAAGGGGCTGCAGGAATTTCTGGCAATTGCTGGCTGTTCAGTACATATGACAACAATGTCCTGTCTTCTTCATACAGCTTGGCTATGTCAAGACTGAAGCCATGTCTTCCTAAGAAAAACATCTAAACATGGCTACATTTTGCAAAAACACACTTTGAAATCTCCCAACAAAACGCAAGTGGGGATTTTTGCGTTTTGTTCCAATAAACCAAGGTTGAACTTAAGGAACATAATTCCATTCCAAAAGATATGCTTGGCGCAAACACAACTCCGCAGCATGGTGGAGGCAGCCTCATACTTTGGGGCTCTTTTTCTTCAGCTGGAACTGGGGCCTGAGTCAAGGCGGAGGCAACTATGAACAGTCCCAAATAGCAGGCAGTATGGACACACACAAAAAATAGACTTCTGCTAGAAAGCAAAAAAAAAAAAAAAGCCTACATCTCAACTTTATTTGCGGTTAATCAAAGGCACTTTAAATGGTGACTGGTGTGTGCTGACTCCCATTTTACATGAGTTTGAATGTGACTGGTAAATTCTGAACACAACCACATTTCGTAATTTTTTTTCATTTGAGTTGTACAGGTTATAGAGCAGCACGTTGGCCGTCTGGTTAGAGCGTCTGCCCCACAGTTCTGAGGACCGGGGTTCAATCCCCGGCCCCGCCTATGTGGAGTTTGTATGTTCTCCCCGTGCCTGTGTGGGTTTTCTTCGGGCACTCCGGTTTCCTCCCACATCCCAAAAACATGTATGCTAGGTTAATTGAAAACTAAATTGTCCATAGGTGTGAATGTGAGTGACAGGTTGTTTGTTTATATGTGCCCTGCGATTGGCTGGCAATCAGTTCAGGTTGTACCCTGCCTCTCGCCCGAAATTAGCTGGGATAGGCTCCAGAACGCCCGCGACCCTGGTTAGGATAAGAGGTGTAGAAGATGGATGGATGTTCTTTTTCTCTTACCTCCATTCTTCGCAAACATTGATGCAAAATTCAAATGTACGATTGCTGCTGTTCGTTACTGCCACCTGTTCTGCTTCCAGGCAATTTTTGATGCTTCTCCATAAAATGAATTGAGTAAATATGTGGAAAATTGTTAGAAATGACACCATAGGTATAAATAAGTACCGAGGAATATCAGTTAAAAGAACTATAAAGAGCTGACAAAAATTCAAATAGGACTCCTTGTTTGACCAGAAACATGTACGCAGTGACGACCTAATAATTAATCATACAATCACATTTGTAAGCAATTGTTTGTTTGTTTGAAAAAAGGACAGTGCAAAATGCATATTACAAATACATACATTAAAATCCAGAAGATAATTTTGCTTTGCATAACACAAAGAACTAATTTGAAGAGTTGGCCATCATGCATTTTCGTCTTTAGTTTATATATTTGCAAGTTATATCAGCTCCCTCTCTAGAGGCGAAAATGAAACATGTCAAGAAAAGAACACCGTGAAAATCGGAGGGGCTTGCTTATGTTCGACAGTACGATTTACATGGAGGTTCTGCTTGTTGTCTATTTTGTCAGAATAAACGGAGCATCATTCGGAAGCATGAGCAGAGGAGATACAAAGAGCCTGGCAGAAATCATTTTCAAATTTCAACTATTTGTGACTTTTGCCAACTCAAAATGTATCAATTATGCTATGACCTTGATGTAATACATTATGTGTGTGTAATACCATGGAATTTACAGTACATTAAAAATGTTGTTTAAATGAATACATTTACTGGAATTGAAACTAATATACTGAATATAATATGTCTCGTAATCGACTGAATATTATTACCCTTTTGTGTTACCTGTGAAAAGAAGACCGTATGACACATCAAATCGATGATCTACTTTGGTGGAAAAACAACCAGCATTCCCATCTATGATCGAATGTGCCCAAAAATACCTGACAGTGGTTGCAACATCAGTGCCATCAGTGCCAGCCGAGGTAGAAAAAATACCGTTCTTAAAAAAACACAAACATTTGTTCTGCACGGGGATGCTTATTTTTCTCGAAAAGGCCACCTGTTTTTTTTTTTTTTTTTTTTAAAAACAAAAGGAGTGCACAGAAGGGATATGTTTTAAAATTTTCGTATAGGAGTATTTGAACAGTATTTTCAGTGATCACTTTGTGCACTTTGTTTATTTAAGATGGTTTGTTACTGTTCCATTGCATCTGGAATTTTTTTTTATTATGATAAGAAAGTATGTTTTATTTAACAATTAAGTTTGTCCTAATTATTTTCTGGGTTTTAAATATTTAATAATAATAAATGAAACATCACAAAAATACTCAAGGGTCCATCCATCCATCCATCCATTTTCTACCGCTTATCCGAGGTCGGGTCGCGGGGGGCAGTAGCTTCAGCAGGGACGCCCAGACTTCCCTTTCCCCAGCCACTTCATCCATCTCTTGCGGGGGGATCCCGAGGCGTTCCCAGGCCAGCCGAAGGAGGTAGTCTCTCCAGCGTGTCCTGGGTCGTCCCCGGGGTCTCCTCCCGGTGGGATATGCCCGGAACACCTCACCAGGGAGGCGTCCGGGAGGCATCCGAATCAGATGCCCCAGCCACCTCATCTGGCTCCTCTCGATGTGAAGGAGATCCTCCCGGATGACCGAGCTTCTCACCCTATCTCTAAGGGAGAGCCCGGACACCCTGCGGAGGAAACTCATTTCGGCCGCTTGTATCCGGGATCTCGTTCTTTCGGTTAAGACCCACAGCTCGTGACCATAGGTGAGGGTAGGAACGTAGATCGACCGGTAAATCGAGAGCTTCGCCTTTCGGCTTAGCTCCTTCTTTACCACAACGGATCGATACAAAGTCTGCATCACTGCAGATGCTGCACCGATCCGCCTGTCGATCTCCTGTTCCATTCTTCCCTCACTCGTGAACAAGACCCCAAGATACTTGAACTCCTCCACTTGGGGCAGGATCTCATCCCCGACCTAGAGAGGGCACGCCACCCTTTTCTGACTGAGGACCATGGTCTCAGATTTGGAGGTGCTGATTCTCATCCCAGCCGCTTCACACTCGGCTGGGAACTGCTCCAATGAGAGTTGGAGGTCACGGCTTGATGAAGCCAACAGAACCACATCATCTGCAAAAAGCAGAGATGCAATACTGAGGCCACCAAACCGGACCCCCTCTATGCCTCGGCTGCGCCTAGAAATTTTGTCCATAGAAGTTATGAACAGCATCGGTGACAAAGGGCAGCCTTGGCGGAGTCCAACCCTCACCGGAAACGAGTCCGACTTACTGCCGGATATGCGGACCAAACTCTGACTCCGGTCGTACGGGGACAGCCCGTATCAGGGGGTTCGGTACCCCATACTCCCGAAGCACCCCCCACAGGACCACCCGAGGGACACTGTCGAACGGCTCAAGGGTCATGAACAATTAATATTTAGCAATTTGATAAATCATCTAGTTTAGTTTTGGAAAAGTATCGGTATTGGCGATACTGGCTCTGTATTTACTTGGTATCAGATCGATACCAAAACGTGCAGTATTGCACACCACTAGCAGCTGCTACAACGATTGCTGATTGTGTCTTAGCATCTCCGCCTCTCCGACAACGTACTGCGTACCTTCAAAATAAAAGCCTAAATGAAGCTTTTATTTTGAAGGTGGCCCCGGAGCGCTGTGATGGCGCTTAATGAAGCCTGAACCATGCGTTTGCCCCCCTGTTGGCTTGCTGACTGGGTTGCAGGCAACGCTGCAAATGAAGCGCTCTTCGTATGCAGCAGTACCTACATTTTAAATGTAAACGTGTGTGCGCGTGTGCGTGTGTGTGTACCTACCCTCCCGGCATTCTTAATCCCTTTAATTGAGTGGAGATCATGAATTGCCCTCAAGTCTTCGCAGACTGCTCCACTTCACCATATGCGCGATAAATGCTGCTGCTGAAGGCAATTTCTCCTTCCCCAATTCTTCTCAAAGAAACCCAGACTCTCTTTTACTCCTTTTCTCTTGTCCGCTCACATCTTTTTGTGTCAAGATAATTGTTGCTTTTCAGCTTGTAAAAGGTGCAGGGAACAAGGGCCATCCATACGTGCATGAGTATGTAGTCGTCTGCATTTGAGCCAAAGACTGACCAATTGCGTGCAAGTTTTGCTAAATATGTAGTTTAATGCATAACACAAAGAACTTATTTGAAGAGTTGGCCATCGTCCATTTTCATCTTTAGTTTAGCTGAAGTTTGCCTTTTTGCACCATCACAATTGATTTGAAATAAAGCAACCGATATTCTTTTGCAGGGTAGACCAGCAGCCGATATATAAGGTTTCTCAAAAACATGACAATTACACACATTGTCAAATTTGTTTGATTCTGTTGAAACCAATTTACCAACATGCATAATGACAAGCCAGAAAGCTTCTGGGAGAATGTTCTTTGGACAGATGTGGAAGAAAATGGAGCTTAAAAAAATAATAATAATTAAAAGAAAAAAAAAAAAATAATAATAATAATAAAAAAAAAATATATATATATATATTTATTTTTATTTTATATATATATACATATATATTTGCAAGTTATATCAGCTCCCTGTTTCGAGGCGAAAATGAAACATGCAAAGAAAAGAACACCGTGAAAATTGGACGGGCTCGCTTATGTTCTGGGGCTGTTATGCTGAATACAGCACAGGGTGTCTGGACCATGAGCAGGGTCCATTTTAAGACTTTTAAGGAATTCCGGGGCAATATGCGCTGCCCAGTGCCAGAAAGGTTGGTCTCAGCCACAGATCATCGGTTCCTCCAACAGGATAATGACCTAAAACAAACAACTAAGTCACCCAAGAATGGCTAGAAAGAAAATATTGGACTATTCCGAAGTGAACCCTTAATTAAATCCTATTGAACGCCTAAGGAACGACTTGAAACATGCAGGCTGGAAAATGCACCTTTCAAACCCTGAGACAACTTCACAGGTATAGAAGTCACATTGAAAGTCACAAATGTCTTTTTATTTTTTTATTTATTATTATTGTTGCAGTGATTGCTTCAGAAGGTTGTGCAACACATACTGTATTTTCACCCATGCCAGTTTCATTAGTTTTCTTTCTTTTTTTGTTTCGTAATAATTTTTGTTGGACTTTTGTATTTATATTTCTAATTAACAGTACCCATATAAATTACAGTTTGTCAGTGACCAGTGTGGGTTTTCCTTTCTGTAACGGAAGGGTACCAACAATTTGGCCAACATGTGTACCGGCGAACACCTCACAAAGCGTTTCCATCGAGGAAATTCTCCAGCGTTCAAGCACCCGTTGACCGTAAAGCAAAGCAGAAAAAAAGAAAACAAGTGGTACAGTTATTGCATTTATACAAAAAAAAAACTGGGGTATATACCCAACGGTCACACTTA
Organism: Phyllopteryx taeniolatus; assembly: GCF_024500385.1. NCBI lineage: Eukaryota > Metazoa > Chordata > Actinopteri > Syngnathiformes > Syngnathidae > Phyllopteryx > Phyllopteryx taeniolatus. The sequence continues at coordinate 1,320,917 of NC_084506.1, forward strand.
GGGTCTTGTTTTGCTTGCATCTTGACTATAGCTCATACTGTAGAAGCCATGCCAAACCAGTACATGGACAGCTCCACCAGTTAAATGTTGGCTGATTCTTTTCAAGTGCTACTATTCAACTGCACTTTGAAATCCAACATTCATCCAGCTCTACCATCCATTCTTTTACTTTTCAGAGTTTGGGTTGAACATAAAAATGACGTAAAGATACGTAAAGAGGAAGCCAATTTAATTAGAACATCTCTCTCGCTCTCACTGTGTGTAATGGCTCTTATTGTAAGCGCTGTCAGGGCCACAAGGACCCTTAAAGGCAGGATTGGGGCATTCCTTATGCCACTCTGGCCAGAGGATGAAGGGATAAGAGGTGATCAAGAAAAAAAAGTTGGGGTGGCAGTAGTGGAGCAAGACCAAAAGAAAGAGAGGCAGAGAGAGGGGTGTTTAGTCTTGGATTTTAATTAAAATCACCAGAGGAATTCTAAACAACTCTCTTCTTTCGTTCTGTGAGTGCACAGCTGAATGTGTTGGAAAACTTGTTGGGGCTACAATGGGAGAGGGATGAGAGAGCAGTTGATAGGAGTAGGTACTGAAAGCAAATGAGAGGTTGTTTATAGATGAAGTCATTGCGGTTTCTCGTTAATCAATTAACTCATTCAAAGCTAATGAAAAGTCTCATTAACTTTAGGTTAAAGGCCATGGGAGGTTTTCGAAGGAAAATTGTTGCTTAATTAGAGAGGTTCTACAAGTTACAAGAAAGTCAAAATTATTGTAAAACCAATGTAATTCTTTTATAACCTGCTTAGTAAAATGTAAAAAAATGTGTTAGTGAAAATACTTTAAAGAGCTTGTAAAGTTATTGCAGAGATGTGTTTGTGAATATACAGTATTATACAATGTTTGAATATTAGGCGGCACAGTGGCCGACTGCTTAGCACATCTGCCTCACAGTTCTGGTTCAAAATCCGCCCTCCCCTGTGTGGAGTTTGCATGTTCTCCCCGTGCCTGCGTGGGTTTTCGCCGGGTGCTCCGGTTTCCTCTCACATCCCAAAAAAATGCGTGGCAGGTTGATTGAAGACTCTAAATTGCCCGTAGGTGTGTATGTGAGTGCGAATGGTTGTTTGTTTGTATGTGCCCTACGATTGGGTGGCGACCGGTTCAGGCTGTACCCCGCCTCCCGCCCGAAGATAGCTGGGATAGGTTCCAGCATGCCCGCGACCCTAGTGAGGATAAGCGGTAAAAAGTAAATGGATGGATGGATATTTCAGATTCAGTGTTTAAGCAAAATTTAAGTTTGTTGTCATATGCTAAACTTTAACGCTACATTTCTGCAGAGAAGGGAAACATGCACATTGCAGTGATTTTTCATTAAATATTGAGTTTGGCCTACGACGATGTCCCAATTTTTTATTTTTGGCCCACCGTGAATTTGAGTTTGACACCCCTGCTCGAGGTGGTAGTGGGATAATGGAATTAAAGTGTACAGCTTTTTCATAAACTCTAGATGGCGGCATACATTTATAAAATGTGAAACTTTTTTTTCCATTTTCCCTGATACCGATGTATAATGCGCACTATTGACTTTTGACAATTTTTGGAGGAAAAAAATTTCCATTATACACGAGAAATTACGGTACTTGTTCACGTCTGTGAATCTTCAGACTATGGTGCACACAGTAAAATCTGCTCAGGTTAGGCTCCAAATGCATTCCCACTTCCCTCATTGACAAACCATGTAAAAGAACATGGTTTGTGAAAGTTGCTCGTATTTCATCTAAAATGCAAAATTGTCCCTTTTCTAATACTGCACCTCCTCTCTTTCCTCTCTTATGCTTACTCTGTCTCTCTGATTGTCTCTATTCATAGTGAAACTTCAAAAACCGTTGCTCTTATATTGGTTTCTTCACATCATTAGCCACAAGTGTGATCACTTTTGAGTTGCTGTGTTTACGTTGAGACACCTGTGCTTTATTTGAGTTGCTACTTGTGCTTACCATTATGAAACAAAAGTGCATCAGAGTTCAAAATATGTTTTGGTGGGTGAATATATATTGGCAAGTTGTGTCTATCTAGGTGAAAAGTGCACTTACTAAAAGAGTGACCAATTCAATAAGTAGGTTCAGGGCACTGAGGATTTGGTTCAGACAATAGGCTTTTGTGTTTTAGCAATTGAGAAACACTGTATTAGTCTTCCCCAGTGAGAAATTACATTTGTGGGTGTGAGCATCCAGACCCTGGTTCAGTCAGAGACTATATAAAAGAGGCACTGAGGCATGCCGGACAATGTAGACCTCCAGGGTTTTCTCTACCTGAGAGGACACACACACACATACACACTCACACACACACACACACACACACACACACACAGACCAAAGGCAAGTGCTGTCAAGTGCAGCTTAGAGAGGCTGTGAGTGGGGCAGTAACAATTGGCTCATGGGGTTACTGGGTGACCCCTAGGAGTCTATAATTCAGAATGGGGCTAGTCTATCATTCACACGCTCAGACCACCACACACACACACACACACACACACACACACACACACACACACACACACACACACAAAGATTCACAAGGGGAAAAAAAGAGGAGTTCATTTAGAGGGAGTAGATGAAAGAAAAGATAGGAAGGACAGTGAAGAAGAAGAGAAGGGGGGAAAAATCGTTCTGTTAGCATATATCAGAATCAGTGTGAGCGAATCACACATAAGCAGGTTTGGAGACCAAAGGTCAGGCCTTTAGAGACCACAGTGTTTAAGACCCCAAATGACTCCTCTTTATAACATTTGACCTCTGACTTGATACTCCAGAAGTAGAACTTTGTCAATTCACAAATTGCATTTATATATTCAGTACACACTGTACATGTAGTACACAATTTTATAACTTCTATGCAGTGTGTGTTTTTTTTTTTACACGTTTGGCTAATATTCTGTCTATTACCTTCATCAATAAACAAGCATTAAAATGAGGGGATACTCATTTTGAATTTCGCAGGGGATCAAATAATGATTTTCCCTTCTGTAGTTGATCTGCATATTGCTGATTTCCTTGTCTGCCTTGCACCTTAAGACAGTATTATACAGCATGATTACTGTGCTCACTACAATACATTTCACAGTGTTTCCTGCCCCGTTCGTCCAATAAGAAACTTTGGGATAATTCAGCGTGCTTAAAAACCTGGCAGATTGAGAGAAATAATGGAATTGTCTTTACTTTCATTGGACATGATTTTATTCAAATTCAAATAATTAAAAAACCCCAAATCTTTAAAAGCACATTTGTTTAGACAAGTATTTTTAGTCAGACTCGATTGTTTTGGTTTTGTTTTCTTATTCCTCAAACATTCCGAAGACATGCATGTTAGGTTAACTGAAGACTAAATTGTCTTTAGGTTTGCAAATGGCAGTTGGGATAAATTCACTTGTGATCCTGACCAGGAATAGTCATGGATGCCCCTCACCCTAATAAGGATAAGCCATATAGAAAATGGATGGATGGATAGATTTAATTGATTTTTATTCAATTTCTTGTATTAACTGTAAAAATGTAAAATATTGCGTCTCTGTCTATTTTTGCACTGTATGCATGACTGTATTTTAACAAAAAACAAAGGCATGGGGAGAACATGCAAACTCCACACAGGAGAGGCCGGGATTTGAACCCCAGTCCTCAGAACTGTGAGGCAGATGTGCTAAACAGTCAGCCTCCATGCCGCCGGTACAGGATGACCATTAATACTTGATTATTTTGTTTCTTTGGAGTTCTACGCTCCTACTTGACATGATATTTTCTGCAATTAAAAAAAAAAAAAAAAGTAAATTGTTTTTTTTTTATTTTTCGTGTACTTTTAGTGCATTGAAAAGTTAAATGTAGCTCAGATTGCAAGGTTTATCACAGAATCCCCTTAACTATATCTTTGGGGGACAACGTATTAACTACATGCCAACATATGGTTACTAGTGTATGTGCGTGTTTGCCTTCGTGTTTGTGTGTCAGGAGATACCACACAGAGCTGTGACGAAAGGAGCAAAATACAGACATTTCACACACACACATACACACAGATACACACACACAGAGAAGTTTTTCAGCTCATTAGGCAGAAGGTTGCGTGTCAAATCAGGTTTTGTGTGGAGGCTGCAGGCTCATTATGATCTAATTTACCTTTAGTGGTTATGCAGCTGGGCCGACAGGGAGAGCAAGGAGTTAGGGAATGGAATTGGGAAAAGATGACACTGGAAGGTAGGAAGGGAGAGACAGAGAAGCAAAAGGATCAATTAGGATCTCTTTCTTAACATTTGATCAATAACAGTAAAGACAATTGTAAGGAAAAAAAAAAAGCAAATTTAGCATTTTATTAAGCCACTTTGAGAGGGAGACGCCTCCCATTCGCCAGCTGGCAGTTTGGAGTGACGCCATGGGAGAGCGAGAGCATGCTGTGACAATGCGAGAGATTGCGTGATTTCCGAAGACGCCTAGCTTCTAGATAAGTACTTCTGTTGATCTGTTATCATGAATTGTCAAAAGAGTACTGTATTTTGTTTCATCCTTTCCACTTTTGCTTAGACAAAAAAACCCAAAAACAAAAAAAACGGAATCACGCATGCCACCGGCATGAATCCTCACTCCTGTCTGCTTTCCTGCTTTGCTTGTTTCCACACACACGAAACAAGTCGCTCAAAACTCTTCTTGCACTACAAACAACCACCACACACTATATTATCCCCTTGTCACTGTTTGTTTTTTATGGTGAGTGTTCGTTACCCTTCTATGTACCCTGGCTTTGCTGTACTTAAATATATCATCTCTATCACCCTCTCTAAATAACATTTACCAACACAATAACAAAAAATCTCCTGAAAACTGTCAAAAAAACCCACCAACAACAAAGAATGCATAGTACCAAATCTATTAAAAATTATGATACACACACCCATTATATGTGACACTTAACTTTTGTGTCATGGAATGTCAATGGCATTCGATCGCAGGGAAAGAGAATTAAGATTATGGATTATATCACAAAATTTCAAACAGATTTCCTGCTATTACAATAAACGCACCTTATTCAGTCAGAAGACTGGTTAGAGCGTCCGCCTCACAGTTCTGAGGACCGGGGTTTAATCCCCGGCCCCGCCTGTGTGGAGTTTGCATGTTCTCCCCGGGTCTGCGTGGGTTTTCTCTGGGCACTCCGGTTTCCTCCCACATCCCAAAAACATGCATGCTAGGTTAATTGACAACGCTAAATTGCCCGTAGGTGTGAATGTGAGTGCGAATGGTTGTTTGTGTATATGTGCCCTGCGATTGGCTGGCAACCAGTTCAGGGTGTACCCCGCCTCCTGCCCGATGATAGCTGGGATAGGCTCCAGCACGCCCGCGACCCTAGTGAGGAGAAGCGGCTCAGAAAATGGATGGATGTATGGATAGTACAGTGCAGATCCAGAAGACCGATATATAATTACCGTATTTTCACGACCATAAGGCGCACCGCATTAAAAGGTACAGTCTCAGTTACGGGGTCTATTTCTGTATTTAACACATAAGGCGCACCATATTATTGGGCGCAGGCATGGTAAAACATACGCTATCTTAAAACATACGGTAGCATGCATGCACGCTAAAGCAATGTTTTAAAAAGGCAGCGGGAGCAAAACTGAGTTTGGTTGTACTTTATTGAAGTATTTAACCATGTATTTTTTGATCAATCCTCATCCACAAATCCATTAAGGTCCTCATCTTCTGTATCCGAAATGAACAGCTGGGCAAGTTCTCCATCAAACACACCAGGTTCCCTCTCGTCATTGTCGGAGTCAGTCTCATTGCCGTGCAGCTCCTCAGAAATTATAACGGCTTTTACGAAAGCTCGAACAACAGTGCAAGCAGACACATTAGTCTAAGCATCCACAATCCAGTCACAAATCGTGGCCTAACTCGCCCGGCGCTGCCTCCCAGTCTTAGTAAAGCTGTGTTCGCCATCTGTCATCCATCGCTCCCACGCCGCTCGCAACTTCACTTTGAACGCCCTGTTTAGACCGATGTCCAGCGGTTGGAGTTCCTTCATCAAGCCAAGTCACCATGATGGCAAGCTCCCAGTTATTGCCCTCAGTTGAATGGTGACTGTAGAAACACTTCTCCCGGCTGTTCTTTGCTCATTAATCCATTGCTCGAGTTGTTCTTCCAACTCGGGCCACCTCGCCTTGTTTCCGCAGAAACTCAGCTTCGTCTTCTTTACTTGGCGGAGCTCGTTTTCCAGCTTCCTCCACTTGCGAACCATGGAGTCGTTGATCTTGAATTCTCTCGTGGCTGCTCGATTCCCAAGTTCCTCCGCGTAACTGATAGCTTGCAGTTTAAAATGTTCTTCGTAAGCGTGTCTCTTCGTAGGTGCCATTTTCGGGGGTCCTTAGCCAAACCGATGTTGTTTTGCACAATGCACATACTATATACCTACTGGGCGCGTGCCTTTAGTGTCCTCCTTCACGCGCACCCTTCCCCCTTTAACGTCCGCATGCTGTCCTGAGTCACGTCCGGCTATCCTCTATATAAGCAGCGTGTCAGCAGGAAATGCTCCCAGTCAAGCGGAGCGCTCATCAAAGTCACACAACAACATTTACAGATTTTGGAACTCGGTGCACACATAAGAAGCGCCGCATTATAAGGCGCCCCGTCCATTTTGGAGAAAATTTAAGACTTTTAAGTGCGCCTTATGGTCGTGAAAATACGGTATACAAGCTACAATATTTAACAAGCTTTACAAAATCGTCAATGTATACGCTCCAACTAAAGATGATACAGCGTTTTTTTTCACATGCTCTTTTCAGACTTGTTAAACTTGTCAGTGAATTCTACAATTATCATGGGAGGTGATTTTAACCTTACGCTAAATCCCCTAATAGATCGCTCAAATCTCAAAAATAGCAATCAGCCACAATGCCCCAATATATTAGAGCAGTATCGAGATGACTTTGGTCTTGTTGACATATGGAGGCTGAAAAACAGAGAATACACATTTTTCTCGTCGGTTCACTCTCATCCTCAAGAGTAGATTTTTTTTCTTTTAAACAATTCGGCAGCTCAAAGAATTAACCCCAAAATACAACCAATCATCATCAGCTACCATTCACCAATTTATCTCAATCTAAAAGTTTAATCAAGTGTGGGACCCCCACCAACATGGTGCTTCAAAATGTCCATATTGAAGGACCAGGATTTTGATTCTTTCGTGAGGAATGGGATGAGTTTTTGAAATTCAATGACTCCTCAGTTAAGATACACTACCTTTGAGTACAGTAATAAATCAGAAAAATGTAGGCACGGTGACCTGTTCGCTCGGTAGGCGGTGTAGGCACAGCAATTACAGGACACTTCTGTCAGTCTTTGTTCATGTAAAATTGTGTCAATTCACTTGCATGTGTCCGCAGGCACACACCCCTAGGACTCGTTCGCTGGGTGTGGGCCACTCACAAATAACTCATGAATATGCTAATTGCTTGTGTATCCCCTCACTCATACTCTCGTCCTATAGACTTTTATAATTTACATAGTCAATCCCACCCCACTTCAGTTGTACAGTTGTTCACGACCCTTGTCCTGCATGCTTCTTCCCCTGTCCTTGTCCTGTTCTATCTTGTCCTGTCCTTCCCTCACAGGGTGTGGCACTACAGCCCCATGCAACACTCATATTTAATCTTTCATTGTTGTAGATAATGTCATGACTTACTTTTCTCATCCTGTTTCCAATGAGTGCTTTGTCTTTTGTCTTCGTTTCTCTCTCCCCTCTAGAAACTTTGTTCTGTTCGACTCTGATTCTCAATAAACTTCAATTATAACACCAAGAAACCAAAGCAGAAGCTTAAAAACTCCACTGTGACACAGTAAAACTGTTCTGGCATAAAAGTGATACAGATCTTCCATTCTGCTTGACCTAACCTAAAAAAAAAAAAAAAAAAAAAAAAAAGTCACTTTGGTTTTACTGTACATGTGTAAATCTCGGCGGCACGGTAGTCGACTGGTTAGAGCGTCAGCCTCACACTTCTGAGGTGCGGGGTTCAATCCCTGTCGCCGCCTGTGTGGAGTTTGCATGTTCTCCCCGTGCCTGCGTGGGTTTTCTCCGGGCACTCCGGTTTCCTCCCACATCCCAAAAACATGCATTAATTGGAGACTCTAAATTGCCCGTAGGTATGACTGTGAGTGCGAATGGTTGTTTGTTTCTATGTGCCCTGTGATTGGCTGGCAACCAGTTCAGGGTGTACCCCGCCTCCTGCCTGATGACAGCTGGGATGGGCTCCGGCACGACCCTAGTGAGGAGAAGCGGCTCAGAAAATGGATGGATGGATGGATGGATGTGTAAATCTCTCCCATGCTGAAACTGCCACGCTTAAAGTCCTATTTTAAAAAAAGTTATTGATGATTTTAAATTCTTGGAATTCATATTAAAGGCAATCCTTTCTGACAGAGCAAATGGCGGTGGCCGACTGTAATACACTTTTTGCAAAACAGTAAAGACAAATGTGTAACGGTAAAGACAAACAGCTTTGTAAAAATGCTGTGAGTTGCACAATTTACGTGTTGCCCTTCAAACTCGGCAGATACAAGCACATAAATGGCACAAACTACTCATTCAACTCATTCCGCTCGTCTTTATACAATTGTAATAATGGTTAAGACATGCAATAGTTCCAACAATTTTACAAATTTATAAATATTCATTCATATCACAGGAATTTATTTTGCCTTCTGCTAGTGTGTAAATGTAAAATAGCTGCCTCAATCTGGCACTTCCGCTAAAGACAGCTTGACAAAGAAGAGCTGTTTGTAAAAAAAAAACAACAAAAAAAGAACTCCGAAGACACTAAGATGCAACTGTGTTAATTTTCATGGAAAAGGAAAATTAAGCAATAGGAGAAAAATTCTATATATCCAAAAATGTAATTATCATCTTCAGAAAACATGTTGCAAATGATTAAACTTCATTTCGAACACATAACAGTAAAGACATTTTGGCGTTAAAAGTCTGATAAATATTGCTTTAGAATAATTTTTTTCCTTAGAAACAATTATGACCTTTTGATGGATAATAACTGCCAATAATTCAAATACTTGCATCAGTAAAATTAATTGATTTTCAAAAGGAAATTCAGTGGGCCATGTCTTAACTCTTATTGATCAAATTATATGAAATTGAACCATATGATGGAGACAAATTGACTTTGAAACACTTTAATCCATCAATCCATCAATCCATCCATTTTGTAAACCACTTAGTTATCCTGGATCGCTTGCATGGAGCTGGAGCCAATCCCAGGTGACTTCTGACAAAAGGCAGACCCTGGACTGGTTGCCAGTCAATCACAGGGTACATATAGAAACAGGCAACCACTGACACTCACATTTACACCATCACTGAGTGGGATCTCAGGCTAGTCAGGTCTGACCAGGGAAGAAACTCACTCATTTTTCAATGTTTCAAACGAAGCAACACAGTGTCACGTAGCCGCTAACCAGGCCTAATTTATAAAACTAGGTAATGATTGAAATCTACACTGTTCTTTGTGGCCGGAACATGTATACATGGGGGTTCCCTGTCTTTGTATAAGTGTGTTAAATGGGTTAAAGTGTAGTGTCCAGAAGCAACAGTGTGTGTCCTGGCCAGCGTGCAGGGATAAAGGCTTCCATATTGTGCTGGACATTCAGCTCCAGTAGCCGGCCAGCTGCCAATCAAACCGACCTGCAGCAACAATGGGAAAGAGTCACCCTGAGCCTACACGCAGGCACACGCGCATACACACACACGCACACACACACACAAACACACACACACACACACACACATACGCACGTATACACACACGCACACACTGATAACTCGATTTTGATTTCCAAAGCATGAATGATTAACATGATATCAATCATCATTTGATTAAAAAACAAAACAAAAAAACAAATCTAATTTAAAGGAACATGCACAGGAGTGTTGTTTTAGGCCTATCTCTGTCGAATTTACATGTATATGTTACCCTAAATTACAACTGTGGGTGAAAATCTGAACCTGAATGGTTGTCTGTGTTTATGTGGCAGCTCTGTGATTGACTGATGATCTGCCTAGGGTGTACCCACTATACTGCAACTCTAACCCTGTGGCAGTGTCGGATGGTCAATAGAGGGCGCTATGGCGATGCCCCCTCGCTGCTGAGTCCATGAAAAGAACAAAAGTGAAAAAACGAAAATGAAATATAAAAAAAAAAATATTACATCGTATATGTCTTTCTATTTTTACATGAGTAGGATAAATAGTATCTAGTTTATATAATAAGTCAAATGGAATCGTTTGTATCTGGTTGTCTCATTCAATGACGTAACTTCTGGTTTAGGGCGCTTCAACGTTTTCGCGTTGACTCTCGTTAAATGTCTGAGATGCTCAGTGGGCTCCTGTACAATGCAAAACTTATTGCTGAGGCTGCGATTGTCTGGAAACCAGTCCAAGATGGTCTCCCAAAGTGAGCTGGTATAGGCCTTAAACCTTAAGAAGCTGTATAGAAGATGGATTTATGTATAATTTGTCTAGGTTCTCACAACTGCCCATAACATCTGATGTGGACCTTAGTGTAAGAGAGCAAACTGCTAGAGACAGCAAGGAAGCCGATTACAGAGATGCATGTTAGAACTGTACAGCAAGGCCATCTCTGTTGGATTAAACACTATCAGAATCAGAATCAAAATCAGAATCAAAATCAGAATCAGAATCAGAATCATCTTTATTTGCCAAGTATGTCCAAAAACACACAAGGAATTTGTCTCCGGTAATTGGAGCCGCTCTAGTACGACAACAGACAGTCAATTGACTGTCACTTTTGAGACATAAAGACATTGACAAAAAAAAACAGTCACTGACTGTTAGGGTTGTTGTTAGTTATCTGGTAATGCCGGTACATTTAAAAAAAATTTTGGACAATTGTGCAAAATGATGCAGAGTCATCTAGCACTTAGAGCAGTTCGAATTACTAATATTGCAATAGTCTGGTGCAATGACCATTTTGCAAAGGGCGCCGAGACTTCAAGGAGTGTATGCAGTTTAAAGTGACGAGTAGTGCGATAATCAATCGATGTTGATTGTGCAAATGTTGCAGATACTCCTCAATCAGTGTGCAAATGAAGCAGATGCTACTCTGGCATGAGTGGCCAGTATTGGTCAACAACAGACATGCAAATAGTGCAGCGTGGCGAGACAACTACAGTGAGTGCACGAGTAATGTATAATTGGCCCCACAGAAATTTGACAACGAACTCAAGTCAAAAAATTACCAGCATGTTGTAATGGAATTGTAGGTTAGGAGTTTAAGAAGTTGATTGCAAGAGGAAAGAAGCTGTTGGAATGTCTGCTAGTTCTAGTTTGGATTGATCGGTAGTGCCTACCTGAGGGAAGGAGCTGGAAGAGCTGGTGACCGGGATGTGGAGGGTCCGAGAGGATTTTGCACGCTCTTGTCTTAGTTCTGGCAGTGTGCAAGTCCTCAAGGGTAGGGGGGTACCGACAATCCTTTCAGCAGTTTTGATTGTCCGTTGCAGTCGGAGTTTGTCCTTTTTTGTAGCAGCACCAAACCAGACTGTGATGGAAGAACACAGGACTGATTCGATGACCGCTGTGTAGAACTGCCTCAGCAGCTCCTGTGGCAGACCGTGCTTTCTCAGAAGCCACAGGAAGTACATCCTCTGCTGGGCCTTTTTGATGACGGAGTTGATGTTGGTCGCCCACTTCAAGTCCTGAGAGACTGTAATTCCCAGGAACTTGAAGGTCTCGATGGTTGACACAAGGCAGCTGGACAACGTGAGGGGCAGCTGTGGCGAAAGATGCCTCCTGAAGTCCACGATCATCTCTACAGTCTTGAGCGTGTTCAGCTCCAGGTTGTGTCGGCTGCACCACAGCTCCAGCCGCTCCACTTCCTGTCGATATGCAGACTCGTCATCGTCCTTGATGAGGCCAATGACAGTGGTGTCATCTGCAAACTTCAGGAGTTTGACAGTCGGGTGCGCTGAGGTGCAGTCGTTCGTGTAGAGAGAGAAGAGCAGCGGAGAAAGGGTACAACCTTGGGGCGCCCCAGTGCTGATGCTGCGTGTGGAGGAGGTGGCCTCCCCCAGCCTCACCTGCTGTGTCCTGCCCGTCAGAAAGCTGTAAATCCACTGGCAGATGGCAGGTGAGACGCTGAGCTGGAGAAGCTTGGATGAAAGGAGTTCAGGGATGATGGTGTTGAACGCTGAGCTGAAGTCCACGAACAGGATCCTCGCGTAGGTCACTGCACTGTTGAGGTGTTCTAGGATGAAGTGCAGTCCCATGTTGACTGCATCATCCGCAGACCTGTTCGCTCGGTAGGCAAACTGCAGGGGGTCCAGCAGGGGACCCGTGACGCTCTTGAGGTGGTCCAGCACGTGACGTTCAAAGGACTTCATAACCACAGATGTCAAGGCAACAGGCCTGTAGTCATTTAGATCCAAGATTGCAGGTTTCTTGGGGACTGGAATGATGGTGGAGCGTTTGAAACAGGATGGTACTTCGCACAGTTCCAGAGATCTATTGAAGATCTGAGTGAAGACTGGCGCAAGCTTGTCCGCGCAGACTTTGAGGCAGGATGGGGACACATGGTCTGGGCCTGCCGCTTTTGCTAATCTTTTGTTGTTTGAAGATGCGCCTCACCTGTTCGCGGATGGTTAACGCAGAAGTCGGTGGTGTGATAGGGGTCGGTGGTGCGGCTGGGTGGGTGTGGGGTGTGAAAGTGTCCTTTTCAAATCTGCAGTAGAAGGTATTCAAGTCGTTGGCTAGTGTGCTATTGTTCTCAGCTTGGGAGGATCCAGCAGAACCACTATCCTCAATTCTAATATTTGTTCCATTTGCTTTATTTGTTCAACATCAACATCGCGTGGACATCGGGGACAGTGCCTCTGGATTGGCAGACTGGGGTGGTGTGTTCCAACTACAGGGGGATCACACTCCTCAGCCTCCCTGATAAGGTCTATTCAGGGGTGCTTGGAGAGGAGGGTCCGTTGGGGAGTTGAATCTCAGATTCAGGAGGAGGAGTGTGGTTTTCGTCCTGGCCGTGGAACAGTGGACCAGCTCTACTCCCTCGGCAGGGTCCTCGAGGGTGCATGGGAGTTCGCCCAGTCGACATGTGTTTTGTGGACTTGGAGAAGACGTTCAACCGTGTCCCGCGTGGGGGGTGCTTCGGGAGTATGGGGTACCGAACCACCTGATACGAGCTGTTCGGTCCCTGTACGTCCCTGTCAGAGTTTGGTACGCATTGCCGGCAGTAAGTCAGACTTGTTTCCAGTGAGGGTTGGACTCCGCCAAGCCTGCCCTTTGTCACCGATTCTGTTCATAACTTTTATGGACAGAAACTCAAGGCGCAGCCGAGGCGTAGAGGGGGTCCGGTTTGGTGGCCTCAGTATTGCATCAGCATTTTGCAGATGATGTGGTTCTGTTGGCTTCATCAGGCCGTGATCTCCAACTCTCACTGCAGTGGTTTCCAGACGAGTGTGAAGCGGTTGACAGCGGTTGAGAATCAGCACCTCCAAATCTGAGACCATGGTCCTGAGTCGGAAAAGGGTGGAGTGCCCTCTCCAGGTCGGGGATCAGATCCTTCCCCAAGTGGAAGAGTTCAAATATCTTGGGGTCTTGTTCACGAGTGAGGGAAGAATGGAACGGGAGATCGACAGGCGGATCGGTGCAGCGTCTGCAGTGATGCAGACTTTGTATCGGTCCGTTGTGGTGAAGAAGGAAATAAGCTGAAAGGCGAAGCTCTCTATTTACTGGTCGATCTACGTTCCTATCCTCACCTACGGTCACGAGCTGTGGGTCGTGAGCAAAAGAACAAGATCCCGGATACAAGCGGCCGAAATGAGTTTCCTCCGCAGGGTGTCTGGGCTCTCCCTTAGAGATAAGGTGAGAAGCTCGGTCATCCGTGAGGATCTCAGAGTAGAGCCGCTGCTCCTCCGCATTGAGAGGAGCCAGCTGAGGTGGCTGGGGCATCTGAAGTGGCTGGGGAGAGGGAAGTCTGGGCTTCCCTGCTGAGGCTGCTGCCCCCGCGACCTGACCTCGGATAAGCGGAAGACAGTGGATTGATGGATGCATGCTTTTTTTGTTGTTTCTCTTGGCTGCACTGCTTCCAGTACACATACATGAATTGAATGAATGAATTTGATTTTTCTCCAATCAGATTTCAGCCACTATGTGTTGGCATATAAATCTAATCTTCCCAGGGCCTTCAAAATAAGTAGTGATGGTCGATGTAACTTAAACTATATCAGCAATGGGACTGTTTCTTTAACCAATAATACTTCCACATTTTCTCTCCTCACAATAAGCTCAACATTTTCCCCAGTTCTGGTCAGGGCAAAACTTGTTGCATCAGGTTTGACAAGCAAAACGTCCGTAGCGATCTACACACATTAATACATGCTCTATAACAAATCAGCACTCTGGTGAGTGTTTGATTACATTTGTTTATGTTTTTGTCATATTATCAGATAAATATTGATTCTGCACTGCTCCATATAATGTACATGGTGCAGTTGCATGCTGTTATGTTCCATTTCCATATAGTATTGATGATGGTTTCTATCATTGTGATGTGATTAATAGCGTTGATCGTAAGAGGTGGATCAAGTCAGGAAAATCCCCATCAGGGTCCGACGTTAAGCCTTTTCGAGTGGTGGCCCATGAGCCAAGTTGCGGTGGCCCTGTCAGAACCTGTACTGGCAACGTATATTCATGATATAATTTGTTAAGTTTTAATGGTTATTTCGTATTTAGATTGTATGATTTAAACCCCTTTAAGAAATTCTTAGTACAGTGCATTCATGGCTGTGACTGTGTACTAACCTCCCTAAAAATCAAGGCTTTGCAATAATGCTTCAAAGAATAAAAGAATTACAACATTATTCAAATATTTACTTAGCACTGACATTCCAACAATGCTTCATCTTGTGTCTTGATGTTGTGTACACTATGTCTATTGTATATTAATATACATATGTACATATTATTTTGTATATTGGCGATTACCTTGATACGTTGAAAGGACCCTATTGAAAATGATAAGATGCATCGCAAGGGGCTATCCTTAAAATGAAAATAAATCAATAGTGGGTTCATACGTAGGTGGTGGCGTGACACATCGGCACAGTGGCCTCGGGTCATCGTTAATGTCGGACAGTGCCCACTGAAGACCCAGGTACCAAATGCACGGCCCGCCGCAGATCTTGTGTTTGTCTTAACAGTTTCTTTGGCATTCCAGCAAGGCAACAGGCATCATCTCATCTTATTTACGTCATTTTTGAAGGAATTGTAATTTTGAGGTCTGTTGTTTAATTGAAAAGAATCGAATTAAATGAAAGAATTAAGACCTCGGTCCCCAGTTGTCACTACCAGTGCAAAGTAAATAATCTATATGTCAGAGCGCAAAGTGTTGGAAGTGCTGCGGTGGATTCCCAGCAGCAGCACTCAGTGCACGGCCCTCCTTTAGTCCCATTTCCAAGGCCCTGCATTAATCTTTTGTAATAACACTTGAAGTCTTTCGCTTGTCCACGAGCTCTGGAATTGTGTTTATCTTTTCAAACGCTTTGAGAAGTCATTCACTGACAACCATTCACTGCAACTACCCTGCCACAATGCAGCCCCACTACAAATCACAGCCTCTTAATGACCCCATTCTTTTGATGCTGAATTTCAACCATTGGTAACTCTCGGCACATTTGATTAGAAGATTAGAAAAACACAAAATTGGTAGCGGAATAAAAAAAAAAAAATCAGCGGCTTCACGAGGTGTTTATAGATTTCAATTGTGTCTGTGAACAGAGGGCAGGGTGTGTGGTCCAGGTCCTCAAGTGCTACTTCACATCTTTCGAAGGATTGGATCGGCTTGGATCAGTAACAAAAAAGGAGCCCACATTTAAAATCCAGCATAGTGATTTTTGAATGCCGCATGAGATGAGATCACGGATAAGGAATTCAATAGGGCCAGAACAAGCCACAATTATAAAAGTGATAAATCACTTCTGTCTAAATGTACAGTATCTGGTGAGCCACATCAACCTTCTTTGGCTGTGCAGTATATCCCAACGTCAGTTCATCCTTCAGATTCAAAGAATGAATCATTGAGAACAGCCTTAACAACCAGTTACTACAAAGAAAAGTGTCAGTTTTTAAATACTGTACCGTCATCATGAAATCCATCCATCCATCCATCCATTTTCTGAGCCGCTTCTCCTCACTAGGGTCGCGGGCGTGCTGGAGCCTATCCCAGCTGTCAACGGGCAGGAGGCGGGGTACACCCTGAACTGGTTGCCAGCCAATCGCAGGGCACATAGAAACAAACAACCATTCGCACTCACAGTCATGCCTACGGGCAATTTAGAGTCTCCAATTAATGCATGTTTTTGGGATGTGGGAGGAAACCGGAGTGCCCGGAGAAAACCCACACAGGCACGGGGAGAACATGCAAACTCCACACAGGCGGGGCCGGGGATTGAACCCAGGTCCTCAGAACTGTGAGGCTGACGCTCTAACCAGTCGTCCACCGTGCCGCCCTATCATGAAATCATCTTTAAAATTATGCAAGGGTTCTTGAGGCGCAAAAAAAGGTGCTGAGTGTAATGTAGATGGTATAAAACTGCACAAGGCAAACTCTTAACTCTGTAACTATTTTTTTCCACCCAGAGTTGTAGTTAAAGTGCATGAGACAGAGGTTTTATTCCTAAAGAGCATATTTAATATTATTGCAAGATTCTGTAATATTCTGTAGTTTGAACATTAACACTGCGTTTAAACATAGGAAAAGAAAAAGAAAATGACTTAAATAATGACTCAATTAAAATGTATTAAATAAAGTTAAAGTTAAATAAAGTTAGATAAAAAATGTACATAAATGTGTAAAAACCAACAGTTCTTAAAGATAAAAAGCAAATGTACAGTATTAAAAAATGAAATACAACTCAACTGTATTTAAAAAGTATACTGCACTTGAAAAGTAAAACATACGGTACTGGATTACAAAAAAAAGTATCAACAGGCTGTACGCATAGCTACTAGCAAGTCAGATGGGATACAGTCCACTTTCTGGACAAAGCAGTCAATCGCTACTAGCAAGTCAGATGGGATACAGTCCACTTTCTGGACAAAGCAGTCAATCATTTTGCAGTGAGACCTGGCAGACTCTCTCCGACATCTGAAGAGAATAAGAAGTGAGCGTGTGTAGCAGTACCTGGTCTGTCTTCAGTAGTCATCGTTTCTCTCATGAAGGGGCAAAGTCCCAAGTTTGTAGTCATTTGCTGCCCCCCTTTGGTGGAAAATCTCTATTATGATCAATTATTTTCTTACTTTTTAAACTGTATATATGTATCTGTGATTCTTGTTTTGCCAGCCTATCTCAGTGAGACATTTCTAAAGGACTCATTGAGATTAAAATCTAAACCTTGCCATGAAGTCACAATACCACCTCTTATCTGGTTAAACAAAGGGAAAAGGAGAGAAAATATCTGAAAGAAAACTGCTTCAATTCCATCAATCTATTTTCTATAGCGCTTGTACTCATTAGGGTCGTGTGGGAGCCGGAGCGTCTCAGCTGATTTGGAGCAAGATGCGGTGCACCCTGGCTTGGTGGCCGGCCAATTGCAGTCATTCATTTCCATGTTTAAAAAAAAAGACCAAACCAATGCCTTTCTTTTTCTTGAGTCAGAACCTTTTATTTTTAGTATACAGACCAGTGTATACCTGTCAAAAGTACTGTGCATATAAAAAGTCCACACACCCTAGTTCAAATGCCAGTTTTCTTATGTAAAAAAAAATTAGACCAAGATAAATTATTTCAAAACTTTTTCCCATCGTTAATGTGACCTATAACCTGTACAACTTAATTGAATAAAAACAAAGAAATCTTTTTGAGAGCGAAAGTGAAAAGAATCAGCTAAGATAATGTGGTTGCAGAAGTGTGCACACCTGGCGGTGTTCGGATGTGTTCAGATCAGATGACTTTCAAACAGTATGTATCACTTTTCTTGTTTATGCTGTTTCAAAAAAAAACAAAAAAAACATTTGCATCAATTACAACAAAATATTACAAAAAAATTCCCAAAGGGCTTGCCGTGCAGTCAACCAAATGTTACAAATGCAACATTGTTTAACCATCAATGATCAGAGGCTTGAGAACTTAAGCCAATGCAAGTACAGCACACGATAAACACTAACATACCCATTGTTTGACTTCATGAAATTGATTATTTTTATGTGTGGTAAGGTTTAGACAAGCACTGCAAATGAAAGCGTGACATTGTGCAGTTAAAATTGGATGTTTGTTGGTAAGAAGTATGTTGAGTACAGAAGTACAGTACTACTTAATACTTTTAACAGTGCATACCGACAAAGGAACTTCAAAGCTCAAGTTTGTCAGCCTTCCCACAGACATTCTTACGTATTAACTTCAGCAGTAGCTGTAAAATGCCAGTAGAGACAGTAGTGCTCTGCGATCACCTTGTTAACCCTCTAGTACGTCTGTCAGGCATTGTCAAGGTGAGTATTTACTCAAAGTTTTATTCCACAGGAGTTAACTTCTCTTTGTACTTGTATGACAGTTGAGATTGTTAAAATGTCAGTTAAAGGTCCCATGCTATAGTTTTTTCATCACTTATGATGTCCTTTCATCGCGTTTGCAAGATAATTTGGGTTGGAAATGCCCAGAATGTCCTTTGTCAAGCTATTGGTCAATAGAGACAGCTGGATTTCTCATTCGTATTTAATATGTCAATAAGTTTTGCTCTGATTGGACTGCTGTTATTCCATAATTTAAATATGGAATACAGGTTTTCTTTGATTGGTCCTTGGCGCTATCACGGGATTGGAACAGACTGTGTTTGTCTTTGGAAGTTCCATTGTATTCAAATGCCTGGATAAACAATGACTAAGACAGCATTTGACATTATGGCTTTCACTTTGGGACAGGCTATTATTCTGCACTGCCTTGAATGATATCCCTAATTTTTTGTGCGTCTGTCTGCACTCCTTCATTGTTCGGGTCAATCTTCAAAGCAGTCTGGTATTCTTGTAGTCCTGTGAAAACAGATGAGTTAATATCATAGATAGTCACATATGGGTGGTTTCTCAGGCAAAACCAACTGGTCCGAACGGTAAGTGGCTATGTGGAGACACTTCCATAGAGAGGAGTTCTCGGTTTACGATATACTGTACAGCATTTCGGACTTATGGTCTCTGTTTTAATTTGGATTGTGTTTGGTTTCGATTCATGTTTTCCCTGTGTCCCGTGTTGCCTTGTGTGCTCATTCAGTTATTGTGTCTACCTGTTCTCGTCACTTGTGTCGACCAATCAGCTCCCTCCAGCCACTCATGTCTTGTCCAGGTGTTCCTCGTTGTCTCGTCAATTTATATGTATTTAGTTCCCTAGTTTCTTTCAGTCCTTGTTGGTTCATTGTCAAATGTTAATGTCATATGTCGAATGTCAGGAGTTATCATCGTCCGTGTTTCCTTAGCCCTGTCATGTTCCTCTCTCCTTTGTTCCCTAGTGTTTCTTTGTTACTTTGTGGTTAGATTTTGGACTTGGTTAATTTAGGATTTACATTTTTCCATGGTCCTTGTTTTCCTTTGTTTGCTTTGTTTCCCTGCACTCCTGCCTTGCCTCCCTGCTTCCCTGCACTTGGGTCCTCAAAAACCTCCGTACGTGACAAATATTTCGTCATGCAGCACAAGATTATACTGTTTTTCATTTGATTATTATATATTTATGGCCTTGAAAGGTTTTTCCTCCAAATATAATTAGGAATGATACTTTACTACAGTGAATGCCCGCATATTTGCAGTCCGCCCATCGCAAACACTCAAGATAAAGCAATAAAAGCATTACTTTGGCACCCTCTTGGGGCACGGTGCCACGAAACTATGTTGAAGTATGTTGAGGAGCTTCATTTAGACAACAATAGGCTAGTGATTTACCGCCATCTTGTGGCATTTTGATACCCAGGACCTATGTTGAAGTAAATGGCAAAGTTTCATTTGGACAAAAATAGTGCTTTGCCACCATCTTGTGGCATCTATAGGAAATTATAAACCTTTTTGAGGGGGGTCAAGTACTCGCAGATTTATGTTATTTGCTGCAGGACTCAGTTCCTATCCTCTACAAATACCAAGGGTTCACTGTACTGTGTTAGTGTAGGTCAGTCATGGTCCACCGTACATTCCAACTCAGAACTTCGTTGTTAACTGAGAAACTCCTGTCGCCATGTTCCTCGACATTGTAACTACACATTTAGCAGCCTTTTAACTGATATTGATTTAAAAGTTCTGTTCTCAACAGAATTTAGTAGTATTTTTATGATACACACATTGCCCTATTATTGATGGAAATAGATGTTTATGTTATTTTTTGATCTTGAAAACTAGTTTTTTTTTTTTCATGGAAGGCTAGTGTCTTCAGCCACTGCCATTGAAGTGACTTGCTGTATGGTAAAAATAAAATAAAATAGTTGATACTATAGTCTGTAAATTGTCAAGTTGCCAAAAAGATAGACCAGTTTGAACACTTTGCATACATTATCCTATCAAAGTCTGATGAAAAGAGTTGCTATTTAGTGGATTGTTAATGAAAACACTCAATATTTTCATAAACTGCACACAAGTCAGACTGTGAGTGTGGTGCATTTCAGACCTTCCGCGTAGAGCTGGAGCTGGCAGAAAGCAGAGCCTCGACGCACATGAGCTCTGGCTCGAGCAGCTGCATTGGCAGAAACGGCTGGAGTCAGCAGTTCAAGAGCCTGCAGAGAATGATCTACTTCAGTCTTGTCCACCATCACACTGCATAATCATAAAACCTGGATTGGATACAAAAATTAATCAGAGCCCCTTTTCTAACCTTACCTGAGTCTAGTGTGGTACTTGACTACAGGAGCCTGGACCTGACTACTACTGTGCTGTTTTTCTTTCCAATATCAATAATTTATTTAACATAGAATGACGATCAGTGTGTGGTCTGTGATGGACTAGCAACCAGTCCAGGATATACACACCACTAACGGCCAGCTGGGATAGGCGCTGGTTACCTGTTATCCAAATGAGAACACGTGGTACAGAAAAAAGATCAATGCTGGCATCTTTCGGCCACCTCCATCATCCTCAGGTTAATGTCTTTTCATGTTATAGGTGTAGAATTATACTGTAGTATAGTAAGTATAGTATTCTCACAGTACATTACTATGATTACTTTACTCTGGCAGTGTAAAGTTTTATGACCAGTATCAACAAATCATATGTCTAAATCTTACCTACTGTGCTTACTTTGCAGGCTATCTCAATCTGTCTGTGACTGGCAGTGCCAGTATTTTGTCTGGGCCTCCAATTTATTTTCCAACACGATGCTTCACGAGATGTGTCACTAAAAAGGGCTCTGCTGTACAACTTGTCATGAGGGGCTTATCTTTTAAACTAAGACTGATTTCAACCCAAAAAGTGTGAAAATATGCAGAACCCATTCTTAATGGGGGTATTGAATTGCAAAGCATCCCATGCCAGTTGCATGAAAATCTCCTACTGTATGTAAATCTTGCATATCACATGCGTTTCATTTGATACTTGCAGTACTCAGTATCTGTACTTGTGTTAGGTGTACCCACACACAGACATAATATAGATATATAGACCTCAACTTGAGCACTGAATTGTAAGTCAACGTTGCCAATATTTAGTGGGTACGGAAAGTTTTCAGACCCCCCATAAATGTTTCACTCTTTGTTATATTGCAGCCATTTGTGGAAATTATTTAAGTTATGTTTTCCCTCATTAATGTACACACAGCACCCTATATTGACAGAAAAAAAGTCCATCCATCCATTTTCTGAGCCGCTTCTCCTCATTTGGGTCGCGGGCGTGCTGGAGCCTATCCCAGCTGTCATCGGGCAGGAGGCGGGGTACACCCTGAACTGGTTGCCAGCCAATCGCAGGGCACATAGAAACACACAACCGTTCGCACTCACATTCATACCTATGGGCAATTTAGAGTTGTCAATTAACCTACCATGCATGGTTTTGGGATGTGGGAGGAAACCATAGTGCCCGGAGAAAACCCACGCAGGCACGGGGAGAACATGCAAACTCCACACAGGCGGGTTGAACCCCGGTCCTCAGAACTCTAACCAGTCGTCCACCGTGCCGCCACAGAAAAAAAGTAATGATTGAAATTTTTACAGATTTATTAAAAAAAGAAAAACTGAAATATCACAGTATTCAGAACCTTTGCTGTGACACTCAGGTGCTGTCCATTTGTTCTGATCATCCTTAAAATGGTTCTAACACCTTCATTGGAGTCCAGCTGTGTTTGATTATACTGATTGGACTTGATTAGGAAAGCCACACACGTGTCTATATTAGACCTTACAGCTCACAGTGCATGTCTGGGCAAATGAGAATCATGAGGTCAAATGAACTGCCTGTAGAGCTCAGAGACAGAATTGTGGCAAGGCCTAGATCTGACCAAGGTTACACAAATAATTCTGCTGCACTTAAGGTTCTGTTAAATATATTCTAGAAGTTATCATTTATTTGCTTAGCTTGCATTAGTATTATGGACGATTTTAGATGTCTCGCCTTCAAAAAGATGACTCAGCATCATCCGATGAAAGGGCACCTGGACCAAGGACGTGATCGGATGTGGTCGGGGAGGTGACAGGTGTTGGTCCAATGTTTTGTGTTGTGTCTTATTGTTTAGAACATTATGTCTGGGAAAAACCCTCCTATTTTCAAATAAATGCAGGAGCGACGGGAGAGATTGGTTAGAGCGTGTTGAGAGGCTGTGATCTGAACAATCTCCCATACGCCCTCCTCATGAGAAAAAGAAACCAGTGTCTTCATTCCTTTTGTGTCTTATTTTTTATAATGTTGGGTAAGATAAATCCAACATTAAATTGGTCCTTCGAGCTGGATGTCAACACACCCGAGGATTCCAGTTGTGGAGCCGACTTCCAGTTAAGAGACCGTGGCCACGGCAAGTAAGACCCTTTACGGGACTGGTCTTCGTTCTCCTCAACTGGGATCTGAAGGTTGATGACAATCCACAGGATTGAAGACGACTGGTGAGTTAAATTTAAAAAAATTTTTTTTAGGAAACAGGATGGCGGAGTCCACAAATTCCGCGAGGACGGCGGAGTCCTGTACGTACTTAAATTCCGTGTTTAATAAACCCTGTGAATACTAGTCAATGGCAGGTAAAATAAAGAAACTAGGAAAGTTTCGTGGCGTCGTAGTTAAATTCCGTATAGGACGGCGGAGTCCTCTAATGAGCTGTTGACAAACGTAGTTAAATTCCGTATAGGACGGCGGAGTCCTCTGACGAGCCAGTGTGAATGAAAACTGTTTGAATGAGAGTGTAAATGGGAAATGGGAAACCACTAGGTTTTTCATTCCATACCAAAACAGTGGGAAAGTAAACGGTGGACTTTTGTGGATGCAAAGGCAAGAATTCTCCACTCGAAAGAGTTGAAGTGAGAATTACCACAGAAAGTAAATTTGAATCACCGTCCTACTGAAAAAAAAACAGTGTTCTAGACTACCCTAGGTAGTATTACACTGAACCAAATTCTTTTCAAATGGGAAAAAATCTTTCAAAAAGATGACTCAGCATCATCCGATGGAAGGGCGCCTGGACCAAGGACGTGATCGGATGTGGTCGGGGACGTGACAGGTGTTGGTCCAATGTTTTGTGTTGTGTCTTATTGTTTAGAACATTATGTCTGGGAAAAACCCTCCTATTTTCAAATAAATGCAGGAGCGACGGGAGAGATTGGTTAGATAGTGTTGAGAGGCTGTGATCTGAACAATCTCCCATACGCCCTCCTCATGAGAAAAAGAAACCAGTGTCTTCATTCCTTTTGTGTCTTATTCTTTATAATGTTGGGTAAGATAAATCCAACAGGTTCCTAAGAGCACAGTGGCCTCCATAATTCTGAAATGGAAGACGTTTGGGACGACCAGAACGCTTCCTAGAGCTGGCCGTCCGGCCAAACTGCGCATTCGGGGGAGAAGAGCCTTGGTGAGAGAGGTAAAGAAGAACCCAAAGATCACTGTGGCTGAGCTCCAGAGATGCATTCGGGAGATGGGAGAAAGTTCCAGAAAGTCAACCATCACTGCAGCCCTCCACCAGTCGGGGCTTTACCAGAGTGGCCCGACGGAAGCCTCTCCTCAGTGCTAGACACATGAAATCCCACATGGAGTTTGCTAAAAAAACACCTTAAGGACTCCAAGATGGTGAGAAATAAGATTCTCTGGACTGATGAGACCAAGATAGAACTTTTTGGCCTTAATTCTAAGCGGTATGTGTGGAGAAAATCAGGCACTGCTCATCACCTGTCCAATACAGTCCCAACAGTGAAGTATGGTGTTGGCAGCATCATGCTGTGGGGGTGTTTTTCAGCTGCAGGCACAGGACGACTGGTTGCAATCGAAGAAAAGATGAATGCGGCCAAGTACAGGGATATCCTGGAAGAAAATCTCCAGAGTGCTTAGAACCTCAGACTGGGCCGAACGTTCACCTTCAAAAAAGACAATGACCCTAAGCACACAGCTAAAATACCAAATGAGTGGCTTCAGAACAACTCCGTGACTGTTTTTGAATGGCCCAGACAGAGCCCTGACTTAAACCCAATTGAGCATCTCTGGAAAAACTTGAAAATGGCTGCCCACCGTTCACCATGCAACCTGACAGAACTAGAGAGGATCTGCAAGGAGGAATGGCAGACGATCCCCAAATCCAGGTGTGAAAAACATGTGGCATCATTCCCCAAAAGGCTCATGGCTGTATAAGGGTGCTTCTACTAAATACTGAGCCAAGGGTATGAATACTTATGGCTGTGTGATATTTCAGTTTTTCCTTTTTAATGAATCTGCAAAAATTTCAACAATTCTGTTTTTATTTTCCTGTCAATATGGGGTGCTGTGTGAACATTAATGTGGAAAAAAATGAACTTAAATGATTTTAGCAAATGGCTGCAATAAAAAAAAAGAGTGAAAAGGGGTTCTGAAAACTTTCCGTACCCAATGTATAGTATTGAATGTGGCAAGTTGGAACGATCGGCAAAGATGCCTCATTCATTTGGTGCCAACTGTTTTACACTCAAAGTCTTGGAATTATGACTTGATTATATTGCATACCACCACCAAACAAAAAAATAAATTCCCCTGTCGTACACGATTGTACTCTGACTCTTGTTAGTTGCTTTGATAACTTTTCTCAAACTACTGATATAGGGCTGCGAAAGCAGTATGAAGTGAAATCTTTTCTGCTAGTCCATCTGCAGTAATTGCCATTATTAGCAGTTAAATTTGATATAAATCATTTAATATTCAAATTATTAATCAAAATCAGCTAAATACAAACATTAGTGCTCTTTAGAAAAAAATAACACATAACTACATTTCAGGATCTGTTTATTATAGACATGGATTAAATACCTGTATTTACTATTATGCATCTGGCGGCACGGTGGACGACTGGTTAGAGCGTCAGCCTCACAGTTCTGAGGATCTGGGTTCAATCCCCGGCCCCGCCTGTGTGGAGTTTGCATGTTCTCCCCGTGCCTGCGTGGGTTTTCTCCGGGTACTCCGGTTTCCTCCCACATCCCAAAAACATGCATGAATTGGAGACTCTAAATTGCCCGTAGGCATGACTGTGAGTGCGAATGGTTGTTTGTTCCTATGTGCCCTGCGATTGGCTGGCAACCAGTTCAGGGTGTACCCCGCCTCCTGCCCGATGACAGCTGGGATAGGCTCCAGCACGCCCGCGACCCTAGTGAGGAGAAGCGGCTCAGAAAATGGATGGATGGACTATTATGCATCCATCCGTTTTCTATATTTCCACATTTATCATCACAGTAACATTATAACTTACATTAAAGAGTCAATATATTTCCTTTTAACACAAAAAATAACCGCTTATCCTGACTAGAAACACTTAGTAAAAAAATTCTGATTTTCAAATGTAAACAGACAATATTGTTGATAATAAAAGCCACTGGAAACTTCACATTGAATACCGTAGATCGGATCTAAACTCTCCAAAAACATTTTCTTAACCAGAAATCATTGCATAATCTGTACTGTTCTCAAGTGTGGCATTATTTAAATGATTGTTCAGAGGTTTGGGGAAACACTTACAAGAACAAACAAAAAAAACAGTCCATAATGTCGAATTTCTTCACCACATATATGCATTGTTCCTGTACTCTTAAAAAATTATTATTTTTTGATCTTGTGGAATTTAAATTTGTCCAACCAATCTATAAAGCAAGACATAATCTGCTGCCGGGAAATGTCCAAAATGTTTGTTTGCTGAGAGTGGGTGGCTATAATTTAAGGGGAAATTTAATTTAAAGACAAATTACTCACGAACGTCAATGAAAATCTGTATGTGGGGTGAAATTTAGAAAATTTGGAACAGACTGAATACAGACCGCCAGCACGGTGGCCGACTGGTTAGAGCGTCTGCCTCACAGTTCTGGGGACTGGGTTTCAAATCCTGCATGGGTTTTCTCCGGGCACTCCGGTTTCCTCCCACATCCCAAAAACATGCGTGGTAGGTTAATTGAAGACTCGAAATTGCCCGTAAGTGTGAATGTGAGTGCGAATGGTTGTTTTGTTTCTGTGTGCCCTGCGATTGGCTGGCGACCAGTTCAGGGTGTACCCCGCCTCCTGCCCGAAGATAGCTGGGTTTGGCTCCAGCACGCCCGCGACCCTAGTGAGGATAAGCGGTAAAGAAAATGGATGGATGGATGAATATGGACCTTCAACAATGTCCAAACATACACCAGTTAAAAAAGAAATAAAAAATACATATTTTGAAGAAGAAGGGCTTGTTTAATGAGTTGTAGCAATACTGACTAGTATATTATGCATAAATATATACTGTATGTACACATAGGATAGGAATAGGAATGTGTATTGTATATTGTACTTTGGATAGAATGTTATATTGTATTATATGGTCGTAGTATCTGAAAGGGGTGGGAACAAATAAGTTTATGAGTCCTTTTCATCTAATTTGATCAATAATGTTAAAGACATGGCTGACTGAATTTCCTCTTGAAAATCAATTAATTTTACCAATATGAGTTTTTGAATTATTGGGAGTAGTTATGCATCAGAAGGCCATAATTGTTTCTAAGAAAAAAAATATTCTAAAGGGAAATTTTTAGTTGTCTGAAACAAAGTTTATTTTAATAAAATTATGGTGTTCAGGTGCTGCCTTCAAAAAGGCCTGAATGTGATTTTAGTGTCTATTTTTTAATGGTCTTTCTACTAAAATCCCACCAAATTAGTGTCAGCCTTATAGCGTTCCAAATAGTCTGACCTGAGAGGAGTCCTCAATGGCTTTGTGAAAGTTCCGTAACTTGAGATGACATGCAGCCCTGTTTGAAAACAGAGCTGGGATCTTTCTATTGAGTCTGATAGCCAGGTTGTAGGCGTTCAAAGCGCTCAAGTAGTTTCCAGCTACAAAACAGTCGCTTGGGGGAAACAAACAAAACCAAAAATGAGTGGTCTCATTCAGCATGAATCTGGACCCAGTTAGTAATGATGATGAGAGCAAACTTCACTCACTTTCCTTTCTCTTTCAACCAGTCGGGATTCTTCTCCTCCTCCCTTAAGTACTTCAGCTCTTCAATATCTGCATTGATTACACGCCTGGCCTCGGCTTGTTTTTTCAGCCACTGTGGTTAGCAAAGCGGTACAAGTGTTGGGTGCAATTATTTATTCTTTATTATTCCTTGTTTTGCATTAATTGCTGGGGCTTGGACATTATTACATATGGACTCAAATGTTACCTCTTCTTCCTCCTCAACTCGCGACTCTCTGAGGGCTGTGGGGAAAACTCGAGGAGTGAAGGAGACCTCGATGTTTCCCGGAACTCTCGGTGCCGGAAGATCCTTCTGCTTTGTCTTTCTCTCTACTTTGCTGACATTTCTTGTATCTAAATGCATGAGTACAACTATGTACAGGGCTCAACATAAAAGAAAACACCTGAATATTGTAGTCAGAAAACCTCGAGGTTTCCTTTTACAATCAAAATTTCTATGGCATATTACAACAAAATGTTCCCACAAATGTTGGCCATTGATTGCAAATTTGCCAACGTGCACACACAAAAATGTATATAAAAAAAAATCTAATGTTCCATAAAGCTCATATGTTCACTGGGAAATTGATAAAAAGCTTACTTTGCCAAGCAGGGAGCGTACTCATCAATGTTTAGCACTGTATTACTATTACTTTTGAAATGTACTTGGTTACAATTACAAGTTACCCTGTTGAACAGGTAATAGTAGTGTAGCTATTTAAATTACTTTCTCAAATACAACTAATTCTGTTGTTTCCTCTAAAAAAAAGTGTATTAAAACCATAGATTATGCTTTAATTAACATATTTGTTGTTTACACAAATAATAAACCTGATCTGTGCGTATGCACGGTTAGTGAATGAGGCCCAATCAAGGGGTGACAACTCGTAAGACTTGTACCTTTTCCTCTTTTTGCAGACTTTTCTTTCCTTTTTTTGTAATAAAACCCCACAAAGACAAGATTGATTCCTTACTAATTCTGTCAGAAAAAGACTTGCCAAAACATATTCTACAAAAACAAGCTATTTAACGTTCAAACTGATAAACTATAGGTCTTTTATTTTTATTTTTTTCAAATAGTCACTCATTTTGAATTTGATGCCTGCAAAGCTGGGACAGGGGCATGTTTACCACTGTGTTACATCACCTTTCATTTTATTAATATTATTCAATTGTGTTTGGGAACTGAGGGCACTGATTGTTGAAGCTTTGTAGGTGGAATTCTTTCCCATTCTTGCTTGATGTACAGATTCAGTTGCTCAACAGTCCGGGGTCTCTGTTGTCGTGTTTTGGGCTTCGTAATGTGCCACACATTTCCAAGGGGAGACAGGTCTGGACTGCTGACAGTACTTGCACTCTCACTATGAAGCCACTCTGCTGTAAGACATGCAGAATATGGCTTGGCGTTGTCTTGCTGAAATACAGTGGGTACGGAAAGTATTCAGACCCCCTTAAATGTTTCACTCTTTGTTACATTGCAGCCATTTGCTAAAATGATTTTTTTAAAAAATTCTTCATTACTGTACACAGAGCACCCCATATTGACAGGAAAAAAAACCCCCGGAATTCTTGAAATTTTTGCAACTTATTAAAAAAGAAAAAAAATATCACACAGCCATAAGTATTCAGAGCCTTTGCTCAGTATTTAGTCGAAGCATCCTTTTGAGCTAATACAGCCATGAGTCTTTTTGGGAATGATGCAACAAGTTTTTCACACCTGGATTTGGGGATCCTCTACCATTCCTCCTTGCAGATCTTCACCAGTTCTGGCAGGTTGGATGGTGAAGGTTGGTGGACAGCCATTTTCAATTTCAATTCTCAATTGGGTGTAAGTCAGGGCTCTGGCGGGGCCATTCAAGAACAGTCACGGAGTTGTTCTGAAGCCACTCCTTCGGTATTTTAGCTGTGTCCTTCAGGTGTTTTTTTTTTTTTTTTTTTTTTTTTTAGCAAACTCCATGCGGGCTTTCATATGTCTTACACTGAGGAGAGGCTTCCGTTGGGCCACTCTGCCATAAAGCCCTGACTGGTCTAGGGCATGCAGTTTATGGTTGACTTTCTAGAACTTTCTCCCATCTCCCGACTGCATCTCTGGAGCTCAGCCACAGTGATCTTTGGGTTCTTCTTTACCTCTCTCACCAAGGCTCTTCTTCCCTGATTGGTCAGTTTGGCCGGATGGCCAGGTCTAGGAAGGGTTCTGGTCGTACCAAACGTCTTCCATGTAAGGATTATGGAGGCCACTGTGGTCTTAGGAACCTTAAGTGCAGCAGAATGTTTTTTTGTAGACTTGGTCAGATGTGTGCCTTGCCACAATTCTGTCTCTGAGCTTTTCAGGCAGTCCCTTGGACCTCATGATTGTCATTTCCTCAGAGATGCACTGTGAGCTGTAAGGTCTTATATAGACAGGTGTGTGGCTTTCCTAATCAAGTCCAATCAGTATAATCAAACACAGCTGGACTCCAATGAAGGTGTAAAACCATCTCAAGGATGATCAGAAGAAATGGACAGCACCTGAGTTAAATATATGAGTGTCACAACAAAGGGTCTGAATACTTATGGCAGTGTGATATTTCAGTTTTTCTTTTTTAATAAATCTGCAAAAGGTGCTGTGTGTACATTAATGATGAAAAAAATACTTAAATGATTTTAGCATCCATTTCCTGAGCCGCTTATCCTCACAAGGGTCGCGGGAGTACTGGAGCCAATCCCAGCTATCATCGGGCAGGAGGCGGGGTACACCCTGAACTGGTTGCCAGCCAATCGCAGGGCACATATAAACAAACGACCATTCGCACTCACATTCACACCTACGGGCAATTTAGAGTCTTCGATTAACCTACCAAGCATGTTTTTGGGATGTGGGAGGAAACCGGAGTGCCCGGAGAAAACCCACGCAGGGACGGGGAGAACATGCAAACTCCACACAGGCGGGGTCAGGGATTGAACCCCAGACCTCAGAACTGTGAGGCAGTTGCTCTAACCAGTCGGCCACCATGCCATGATTTTAGCAAATGGCTGCAATATAACAAAGAGTGAAAAATTACTTTCCGTACCCACTGTAAGCAGGGACGTCCCTGAACAAGATGTTGCTTGGATGGCAGCATATGTTGCTCCAAAACCTCTATGTATCGTTCAACATTTATGGTGCCTTCACAGATGTGCAAGGCCATGGGCACTAACACACACCCATACCATCACAGATGCTGGCTTTTGAAGTTTGTGCTGATAACAATCCCCATGGTCCTTTTTGTCCCTCTTGCCAAGAGGACAGAACGTCCATGATTTCCAAATACAATTTAAAATGTGGACTCGTCAGACCCCAGCACACTTTTGCACTTTGCGTCAGTCCATCTCAGATGAGCTCGGGTACAGAGAAGCCGGCGGCGTTTCTTGGTGTTGATATATGGCTTTGCATGGTAGAGTTTTAACTTGCATTTGTAGATGTAGCGCCGAACTGTGTTAAATGACAATGATTTTCTGAATTGTTTCTGACCCTTTACACAATGATGCTGGTTTAGAATGTTTTAATGCAGTGCTGCCTGAAAGATTGAAGGGTATTCAATGTTGGTTTTCAGCCTTGCCACTTAGGTGCAGATATTTCTCCAGATTCTCTGAATCTTTTGCTGATATTATGGACCATCAATGATGAAATCCCTAAATTCCTTGCAATTGTACATTGAGAAATGTTGTTCTTAAACAATTGGACTACTTACTCATGCAGTTGTTCACAAAGTGGTGAACCTCACCCCATCCTTGCTTGTAAACAACTGAGTCTTTTGGGGATGCTCCTTTTATACCCATTCATGACACCCACCTGTTTCCAAGTAACCTGTTCACCTGGGGAATGTTCCAAACAAGTGTGTTTTGAGCATTCCTCAACTTTTCCAGGCTTTTGTTGCCCCTGTCCCAGCTTTTTGCAATGTGTTGCAAGCATCAAATTCAAAATGAGGGAATATTTGCAAAAAAAATAATAACATTCATCAGTTTGAAAATCTAATGTTTTTGGAGTGAGTTACATTTAATGTAGGTTGTGAAGGATTTGCAAACCATTGTATTCTGTTTTTATTTACATTTTACACAACTTCCTAACTGCATTGGCATTGGGGTTTGCAGTTACTCCCAAAACTGACTATAACATAAAGCATATGCAACATACCAACTGGATATTACTCACCAAATTTGACATTTATTCCACCTGACCCGCCATTCTCACAATTCTGTTTCACAGCTTTAACTTCTTTTGAATTATTGGTCTGACTTTGGAGTTTGAGTCGCGCTTCTTCCTCAGCTTTTTTGGTCTCCTTCAGCTGCCATGCTTCGATTTCAACCGTGGTTCTCTCTCGTTCAGCATCCTTTATCTTCTGGATTCTTTCTTGTTCTTCACTTTCAATCTATCACCAGATAAACATGGTTATAAAGGACTGTGCCAAGACATCATTACTGTTTAATAAGAGTAAACTAGGACTGATACAGGAAAAAAATAAAAAAATACAAAATCATTGTCCACTAAACTTTAGGTGCTTTCACAATGGCCATATAAACTGGCATTATGATTGCTTTTCCCGTTTTGCTGCTTTGCGTGTAAAATTGCAATGCAGGGTGAAGTCGACTCACGATTTTGTCACCTTCTGAGTCATAGTAGTATCTGATTTGTAACAGAATGTTGAATGTGTGTGAGCGGAATGTGAAGTTCAACGCCCTCTTTATCTTGAGAGCAATTGTCACTATTACGCTGATGTTGCCATGCATCTAATGATTTGAATGTGTGAAGCTCTAACAGCTTAACGGTGTTAAATTATGGCTCTGCTCTGACATGAAAGTAGTGCATGGGCAATTTTGGTGAGAGCTGGATGAAGGTGCATACAATGTTCCCCCGCTATTCACAGTGGGTGGGGACAAGAGCTCCGCCGCGAATAGCGAAAATCTGCAAATTCTTGACACGACAAGAGGGCGGTAAAACATTACTTTTCTCTAAATGAAACCCCTCATGTCACTTGAACATAGTTCCTCAGCACCAAGATGGCAGCAAAGTACAACTTTTGGCTAAATGAAGCTCATCAACTCATTTCAACGTAGTTCCTTGGTACCACGATGCCACAAGATTGTGCCAAAACATTGCTTTGTTCTCGTCACTAGGCATACAATCAGTATGGAATCTAATGCCTCAGGGCCTCTTTGGTGACATCAATGAAGATTAAAAAAAAATAAATGTTATTTAAAGAACTAAAGGGTTTCTTACGTTCATCATTGTCTTCAGAGTATATTTCTTGTCATTATGCTTTTTTTCCGATCTGTTTTTGGCCTCAGCAGCAAGCTTTTCCTGCATTTTGGACAGAGCTCTCTCTCGGATCTCCCTTTTCGTTTCTTTATCATCTGAAATACAGTGCAGACAGAAAATTGATATCACTAAATAAATGAGATGGTTTTTAAGTTATAGTCATATCAGAGAATTTGCAAATACATTTGACCTCCTAATCCTAAAATGTACCTGTTTTATTTAATAAATGCAAAATGAAAAAATAAAGTTGACTCGTTTCTTCTCTTCAATACATACACTGAACAAAAATACAGTATAAACACAAAACGTTTTTTTTTGCTCCCATTTTTCGTGAGCTGGACTCCAAGAACTAAAACTTTTTCGACAACCCCAATTCCAATGAAGTTGGGACGTTGTGTTAAACATAAATAAAAACAGAATACAATTATCTGCAAATAATGTTTAACCTATATTTAATTGGATACACTACAACGACATTGAATGTTCAAACTGATAAACTTGATATTTTTTAACAAATAATCATTAACTTAGAATTTTATGGTTGCAACACGTTCCAAAAAAGCTGGGATCGGTGGCAAAAAAGACAGAGAAAGTTGAGGAATGCTCATCAAACACCCATTTGGAACATCCCACAGGTGAACAGGCTAAATGGGAACAGGTGGGTGCCATGATTGGGTATAAAAGGAGCTTCCCTGAATTGCTCAGTCATTCCCAAGCAAAGAGGGGGCGAGGTTCACCTCTTTTTGAACAAGTGCGTGAGAAAATAGTCGACTAGTTTAAGGTCAATGTTCCTCAACGTACAATTGCAAGGAATTTAGGGATTTCATCATCTACGGTCCATGATATCATCAAAATGTTCAGAGAATCTGGAGAAATCGCTGCATGTAAGCGGCAAGGCCGAAAACCAACATTGAATGCCCGTGACCTTCGATCCCTCAGGCGGCACTGCATCAAAAACCGACATCAATGTGTAAAGGATATCACCACATGGGCTCAGGAACACTTCATAAAACCAATGTCAGTAAATACAGTTCGTCGCGACAACCGTAAGTGCAACTTGAAACTCTACTATGCAAAGCAAAAGCCATTTATCAACAACACCCAGAAACGTCGCCGGCTTCTCTGGGCCCAGCCGGGCTCATCTAAGATGGACTGATGCAAAGTGGAAAAGTGTTTTGTGATCCAACGAGTCCACATTTCAAATTGTTTTGGACGTCGTGTCCTCCTGGCCAAAGAGGAAAAGAACCATCCGGACTGTTATGGACACAAAGTTCAAAAGCCAGCATCTGTGATGGTATGGGGCTGTGTTAGTGCCAATGGCATGGGTAACTTACACATCTGTGAAGGCACCATTAATGCTGAAAGGTACATACAGGTTTTGGAGAAACATATGCTGCCATCCAAGCAACGTCTTTTTCATGGACGCCCCTGCTTATTTCAGCAAGACAATGCCAAACCACATTCTGCACATGTTACAACAGCGTGGCTTTGTAGTAAAAGAGTGTGGGTACTAGACTGGCCTGCCTGCAGTCCAGACCTGTCTCTCATTAAAAATGTGTGGCACATTATGAAGCGCAAAATACGACGACAGAGACCCCAGACTGTTGAACAGCTGAAGCTGTACATCAATCAAGAATGGGAAAGAATTCCACCTACAAAGCTTCAACAATTAATGTCCTCAGTACCCAAACGTTTATTGAATGTTGTTAAAAGAAAAGGTGATGTAACACAATGGTAAACATCACCCTGTCCCAGCTTTTTTGGAAAGGATAAGATAACTGTGTAAATAGGCCCTTTGTCCTTGACTCCCTTCCATTTTAGTGTAACCGTGCATTTGTTCTTGCATGGTCTTCCGAGACGGGAAGAGGCGCGAAGCAACTGCAAAATTCCTCCCTGACTGTCTCTCTCTGCAAAGATTTCATTAAAATGACAAAACAAAGCCTAGGAAGCCAGGAAAATTAAAACGGTGAAAACGATGCGTAAGCTATATATCAAAAATTCATCCATCCATCCATCTATTTTCTGAGCCGCTTCTCCTCACTAGGGTCGCGGGCGTGCTGGAGCCTATCCCAGCTGTCATCGGGCAGGAGGCGGGGTACACCCTGAACTGGTTGCCAGCCAATCGCAGGGCACATAGAAACAAACAACCATCCGCACTCACATTCACACCTACGGGCAATTTAGAGTCTCCAATGAATGCATGTTTTTGGGATGTGGGAGGAAACCGGAGTGCCCGGAGAAAACCCACGCAGGCACGGGGAGAACATGCAAACTCCACACAGGTGGGGCCGGGTATTGAACCCGGGTCCTCAGAACTGTGAGGCAGACGCTCTAACCAGTCGCCCACCGTGCCGCCTATCAAAAATTCAACACTATATTATTATATCTTTGCATGTTTTCAGCACTAATCTTCAAACATATTTAATGTATTTAGGAACAAAACGGATATCTGCTTCGACCCCCTTTTAAAGAGAGCCTGCACGTGATTGGTCAGAGGTGGGGAGCTGCGGGAGCACACACACCCAAGGTACAGTGGGGCAAAAAAAGTATCAGCCACCAAATGTGCAAGTTCTCCCACTTAAAAAAGATGAGAGGCCTGTAATTTTCATCACACATATACCTCACCTATGAGAGACAAAATGAGAAAAAAAAAAAAATCTGTGTCATTTTTAAAGAATTTATTCACAAATTATGGTGGAAAATAAGTATTTGGTCAATAACAAATGTTCATCTCAATACTTTGTTATATACCCTTTGTTGACAAATGTCAAACGTTTTCCGTAAGTCTTCACAAGGTTTTCACACACTGTTGCTGGTATTTTGGCCCAATCCTCCATGCAGATCTCCTCTAGAGCAGTGATGTTTTGGGGCTGTCGCTGGGCAACACAGATTTTCTATGGGGTTGAGATCTGGAGACTGGCTAGGCCACTCTCGGACCTTGAAATGCTTCTGACAAAGCCACTCCTTCGTTGCCCGGGCGGTGTGTTTGGGATCGTCGTCATGCTGAAAGACCCAGCCATGTTTCATTTTCAATGCCCTTGCTGATGGAAGAAGGTTTTCACTCAAAATCTCACGATACATGGCCCCATTCATTCTTTCCTTTAGTCGATCAGTTGTCCTGGTCCCTTTGCAGAAAAACAGCCCCAAAGCATGATGTTTCCACCCCCATGCTTCACAGTAGGTTGTCATGGGTGTGTGTTCTGGTTGTTGTTTTACCCCTGTTTCGTACACACCGGCTCATGAGAGCATCTTCCCCATCTGTGCCTCGTTTACCCTAATTATCCCATGCATTTAACCTCCTGTCTCATTCTTTCTGGTCGCCAGTTCGTTGTACCTTGTTGTCACGTTCCAGCAGTCCTTGTTTCCACGTCACCGACTCATAGTAAGACTAGACCCTGTTCTGATTATTGACCTTGCCTCTTTGCCACACGTTTTTTGGATACTGTTGCCTTTTCGGATTGCCTGCCTGTGTACTGACCTCTGCTCATATATTAAACCTCTCTTTTTTGAAACTGTCCATCTGTATTAGAGTCGTGCATTTTGGGTCCTGTCCTCTGTTCCGTTCATGACATAGGTATGGTGTTCTTTGGATGCAACTCAGCATTTTTCTTCTCCAAACACGACGACTTGAGTTTTTATCAAAAAATTATATTTTGGTTTCATTTACGATATGACATTCTCCTAATCCTCTTCTGGATCATCCCAATGGTCTGCAGCAAACTTCAGACGGGCCTGGACATGTACTGGCTTAAGCAGGGGGACACGTCTGGCACTGCAGGATTTGAGTCCCTGGCGGCGTAGGGTATTAGTGATGGTAGCCTTTGTTACTTTGGTCCCAGCTCTCTGCAGGTTATTTACTAGGTCCCCCTGTATGGATCTGGGATTTTTGCTCTCTGTTCTTGTGATCATTTTGACCCCACGGGGTGAGATCTTGCGTGGAGCCCCAGAGCGAAGGAGATTATCAGTGGTCTTGTATGTCTTCCATTTTCTAATAATTGCTCCCACAGTTGATTTCTTCACACCAGGCTGGCTACCTATTGCAGATTCAGTTTTCCCAGCCTGGTGCAGGTCTACAATTTTGTTTCTGGTGTCCTTTGACAGCTCTTTGGTCTTGGCCATAGTGAAGTTTGGAGTTTGACTGATTGAGGTTGTGTACAGCTGTCTTTTATATTGATAACGAGTTCAAACCGGTGCCATTAATACAGGTAACGAGTGAAGGACAGAGGAGACTCTTCAAGAAGAAGTTACAGGTCTGTGAGAGCCAGAAATCTTGCTTGTTTGTAAGTGACCAAATACTTATTTTCCACCATAATTTGCTCTCCTTTCTTTGTTCGGACACACGGCTCGGTAACCGCGGGCCTTGGGGATGGAGACTCGGCTTCCCAGCCTCTTCGTGGGCCACTGGTAGGCAATCAGCGCAGGTGCTACTAAAGTATCAGGTACGCTTCCAGCCCAGCGTGATTGCTCTGAAATTGTTAGCGAGTCCCTAAAAAGGCAGGAAGAGAGGCGGTCATATTCTGCCAACGAGGCGTGATGAACAACAATTTTTCTTCTTCAACCTCTTTTGTTTTTGTTTCCTTTTTGTGCATCTTTTTCTTTAACCAAACCTACCTCCTCGCCTCCTGAGACACGCCCAGATAGACCACTCCCAGAGACCAGCTGATCTACGTTCGTGAGTAGACACTGCAAGTGTTTGCACGCTTGTACAATATTAGTGCCTAATAACTTCGGGGAAATTACTAGCTTCACACAAAATCCCAACTTTGTCCTCTCCCTCTCCTGTCCGCACTGGAGCATTAAACGCTCACATTTTCAACTTTAGTCCAACAGACGATGTTCTATTTCTCTTTTTGTACGCCTATTTTCTTTCTTTAGTTAGACCCCCTTTGTGTGTTTCCCTCTAGATCCCTTGTAGATGTCATTAAATATAACAAAAATTCCACTCTTGGTTTTGTTTTGTGTGTGTTCTGAGTTTAGTAAGCCTCTGTCTAGTTGATGAAATAGCCGATGCTGTGGTAACAATTTTCTCAGTATACCCAATCAACAAAAAAAAATCTGTTATCAGGGGTCAATTCAACCAGAGGTTATTTTAGTTGTATAAAACAATTAGCAGCAAGAAATATATTAAGGGCGTTTTAGGTAGTCAACAACAACAACAAAAAATGGCACGTAGTTAACAATTTGGTAAAAAAAAAAAAAAAATTGCTGGTTATAACTTTGTCACTTTAGCGTCACAAGCATAAATCACAAGATTATAGGTTTAACTCCTGGCTGACTCATTCTTATGTGATGAATAAAGTATCTATCTATCTAGTTCAGATACAGTACTACGTTACACTTTCTACCATATAAGGTTAAAAAGTATGACAGTGAGACATGCAATCTTACATGTGCTTATTGCCAAATGCTCCCACAGTTTGTTGGTCCTCTTTGACAAACTGATGACTGCGACGCCGTTTCCAATCTTTGCTGAGCTTTGGTCATCATCAACAAGTTCAGACGGGAACACTTCCAACAGAAATGGTGGGAAATGAACCTATTAAAAAATAATAATAATAAAATCAAAATAATATGATAAAATAGATATTACTTGAAAACAAACTATGGAAATCAAATGATTAATGGTTTTATTTTCTAATAATAAATATTCAGTAACGGCATCATCTAATTTGCAGTACACAAATATATGAGGTTACATTTTTATTTTAATCTGCTAGATGGTTCTATTTGGTCTTTTGTCTCTTTATCCAGATCGGATAACCCGTTTGCACATCAGTACCTCTGTCATTTGAAACGGTGTGGTTAGGACGGTATGATTCTTAAGAGCAGGTGCTCAAATCCAGTATTTCCGACCTCTAAATGTTTTTGGCTCAAGAATCATCTGTCTTTCAATTTTAAGTCAACGTCTTGCTTTTGATTAAAGGTAACATGTTAAGATACTGCAAAAACGTTTCTTTCGGCGATCTCAGCTTTCACCAGCAACTTGTAGGTCCAAGGTATTTTTATTGACAATTCTTCAATATGCATGACACATACGGTGGGTTGAAATTACGGTACTCAGTGTCACGTGTCCCATGTCAAACTCACGTGAGCCTTCTAATTCTGAGGTCATTGGTTCAAATCTCAGCTCCAGCTGTGGACTTTGAATATTCTCCCTCACCGATATATCAGATTCATAGTTTATACTTACAGGCAGGATTATTATTTTTTTGTTATTATTTAAAAAATAAAAATAAAGCTCACTAAGTTAATTGGTGCAATGCATAATAGTTTAAAGTCGATGTAAGGTGTGCGTGGATCAGTTAAGGGAAAAGCCATTGAGCTCTGTTTAGCTGAATGGAGTGAGTTACCTTCAGGTACTCGTCTGACGACACAATGTCCACCTTCTTGGCTCCTTTGAGAGGCACGCTGATGAAGACCGTTGACAGTGTCTGTGTCCACGTGTGGTCCGTCACGAGCAAAGGCATCTCGATAGGGGCCTGCGAGTACAATACAGTACACAGATTCAACATAAACACTGTCGTTGCACGGAAATGATGAGTTGATATTTCTGGTTATGTATTCGCAGTTGCTGTCGAAATCAAACTTTCAAGCCACGCTTAATTCACAATTCAAGACGACTTTGCAAGAGGCAAACGGAAATTGTACGACAGAGTCTCGTCGCTATGGAGACCACGGACTCCTAAATGTTGCCTTCAAGTACGTCGGAGACACGATAGTCGGGGGGAAATGAACGACGGCAGTTACAAGCGCGTTTTGTCGTATTTCTGTGCTCGGATATTTCAATGTCGAGCATAGCATTACTTGATAACATTTAGTAAACCTTCAGGGGTGACGTCATACGTCGAATATGACGGAATGCGG
Source organism: Phyllopteryx taeniolatus (assembly GCF_024500385.1). Classification (NCBI taxonomy): domain Eukaryota; kingdom Metazoa; phylum Chordata; class Actinopteri; order Syngnathiformes; family Syngnathidae; genus Phyllopteryx; species Phyllopteryx taeniolatus. Next base: position 1,360,696 of record NC_084506.1, read on the forward strand.
AACGCGAGTATGAAGTACATGAACCCTTGTCGAGTACGCTGTTGCTTGGAAGACATTTGGAATACAACAGCCAGGTTGTATGCGTGGTTATAGTACATTTCTATCCGAAAAGATAGAAAATCCAAACAAAAAAGTATTTCATTGATCCCGTTTAGCGACATACAGATCAATTTCCATCCCTTAAAGAAAATTAATTAACGTTAATAAAAAAGCTGTGAGGATAAAACCCTAGTGAGGATAACGCGGTACGGAAAATGAATGAGTGAAAGTTGACGTATACGTATAACATATAATTCATGCCATCTCATGAATTTATGTAATGTAACTTATAAATTCGTGCACGAACGTTTTGTTGTGGTTTTGGTACTCAGCTGAGCTGCTGCTGAGCAACATCTATGGTGTAAAAGCATTGGTGTCAGACTCAAGGCCCTGGGGCCAGATGCGGCCCGCCACATCCTTTTATGTGGCCCTTGAAAGCAAATCATGCTCGTCAACTTCTGCGATTTTTGCTAAGATCTGTAGCCAAATTCAAAATTGTCATAATAATAAACAATAATGATGAGATATTGAATTTTTCTGTTACCAAACCGTTCTTCTACAGTAACTTAAACAAACTATTACCCTTCAAAACTAGTTATCCCTCAATTTGCTGTGTAATGGTAATAATACGTTTTGGGGATGATAAACATGTATATGGTTTCACTGTTCTAACGGCCTTCTGAGGGAAATCATAACTACAATGTGGCCAGAGACAAAAAAAAAAAAAAAAGACTTTGACACCCCTGGTGTAAAGAAATCATTGTACCTCAGTTTGCTGACTACTACACTACAATCTTATTGCTTGTAGAATATCACTGAAAGAGCTGACACAATATGAACCTTTGCTTCAAGGTTCAATTTCCACTTGGTTGTATCTTTGTTGTTAGGAAACCATTAAATCATAACCCTCGAGAGACAAGAGATAGCGCTTATCCAATCATCTTTGTCTATCACTGATACAAACAAGCATTCAGGTGGAATGTGAGACATCGAAAAATATATAATCAGCACCTAAAAGTGAATGCCTTATCCTCTGAACTAGATAGACTTCATCCAATTTTTTTAACTTCAATAATTCTATTCTCAAAGAAAAGTACTGCAGGATATGTATCAAAGTGTATCCTTTAACTGCATTTGCAAACTGCACTTTTGACAAGTAGAATCACATGCAATAACCTGGCTTGTTAGATGAGCTATCGAGATATTCTACAAGTGCTTATTTTTGCAAAAGACGTCTCAATATTATTGGTACAATGTAATTTTATGTCAAAACAAATAGCAAGAAGAAAAAAAATGACAAGCCACAAGATGCCCTTTTGTGTCTCACGCAACTTCTATATAGTATTACGTTGTCCCTCTTAAAAAAGAAAAAAAAAGGTGACTGAACTGAGTTTTTCGGAACAGTCATGAACAGTAGTCACATGACAATTGTTAAGTATAATAATGTAATGGAATGCAATGTAAATTTGCATTCTTTGTCACTAATACAATCCCAATTCTAATGAAGTTGGGACGTTGTGTTAAACATAAATAAAAACAGAATACAATGATTTGCAAATCATGTTCAACCTATATTTAATTGAATACACCTTAAACACGAGATATTTAATGGTCAAACTGATCAACTTTATTTTTTTTTAGCAAATAATCATTAATTTAGAATTTTTGGGCTCCAACTCGTTCCAAAAAAGCTGGGACAGGTGACAAAAAAGAAAGTTGAGGAATGTTCATCAAACACCTGTTTGGAACATCCCACAGGTGAACAGGCTAATTGGGAACAGGTGGGTGCCATAATTGGGTATAAAAGGAGCTTCCCTAAATTGCTCAGTCATTCACAAGCAAAGATGGGGTGAAGTTCACTTCTTTGTGAACAAGTGCGTGAGAAAATAGTCGAACAGTTTAAGGAGAATGTTCCTCAACATACAATTGCAAGGAATTTAGGGATTTCATCATCTACAGTCCATAATATCATCAAAAGGTTCAGAGAATCTGGAGAAATCACTGCATGTAAGCGACAAGGCAGGAAAACCAACATTGAATGGCCGTGACCTTCAATCCCTCAGGCGGCACTGCATCAAAAACCAACATCAATGTGTAAGGGATTTTACTACATGGGCTCAGGAATACTTCAGAAAACCAATGCCAGTAAATACAGTTTGGCGCTACATCCGTAAGTGCAACTTGAAACTCTACTATGCAAAGCAAATGCCATCTATCAACAACACCCAGAAACGGCACCGGCTTCTCTGGGCCCGAGCTCATCTAAGATGGACTGATGCAAAGTGGAAAAGTGTTCTGTGGTCCGACGAGTCCGCATTTCAAATTGTTTTGGCAAATTGTGTCCTCCAGGCCAAAGAGGAAAAGAACCATCCGGACTGTTATGGACGCAAAGTTCAAAAGCCAGCATCTGTACGACAACGGAGACCCCGGACTGTTGAACAGCTGAAGCTGTACATCAAGCAAGAATGGGCAAGAATTCCACCTCCAAAGCTTCAACAATTCAAAGTGTCCTCAGTTCCCAAACGTTTATTGAATGTTGTTAAAGGAAAAGGTGATGTAACACAGTGGTAAACATGACCCTGTCCCAGCTTTTTGGAATGTGTTGCAGCCATAAAGTTCTACGTTAATGATTATTTGCTAAAAACAATAAAGTTTATCACTTTGAACATTAAATACCTTGTCTTTGTAGTGTATCTAATTAAATATTGGTTGAACATTATTTGCAAATCATTGTATTCTGTTTTTATTTACGTTTAACACAACGTTGCAACTTCATTGGAATTGGGGTTGTATATAATATATATTTTTAATCCAAAATGTACTGTATGTCTGGGCCAAACTGTAATGATCATTTAAAAAGATTGTTCCTTTAAAATGTCACAAACTGTTTTATCATCTTTATGTATTCCTATTTTAGAGCATTCTGAACTTTATAACTTGTACAAAAAGGTACATACAGTAATAAGTTGCATCTTAGTAGTTGCTATGATAATGTTTTTAATTTATTTTTATTTACAGATGGATAAATCTTGAATTTATGTCTTAATCCTGATAGGTGACCCACATGAGATTCGGCTGTGCTGTCCGCAATACTTGTTGCTACTTACGAATTGCAATTCCAAAGTACTAACAAGTTTTGCATATTCTTACTAATTGTCGTAGTAATGAAGTCCCTCTTTGGCGCCTGGTTGGTTGAGTTAAATGTCACTGTTAATGCATCACCTGCGAGAGTAAAAAGGGAGGAGAAATGCTGTGCTGGGATACATATAAAAGTTGGTCTTTTTTCCTTTTATTGCATGCATTGCTTCAGAGTGCGTGCAGCTTCAGGCGGAGAAATGGGGAAAGGGTTCTTTATCAGTAAAGGGGTTGGGGTAGTTTGTATTATTCTTGGAGCTGGAGCTGTGGCCACTATAATAGCTTTGAGTGTTGTTTACTCCCAGGAAAAAGCTAAAAATGATAATCAAGTGTCCCCAACAAACGAAGGAAGTACATCCAAACCCCCTACCACGACAACTGCCCCGTCCAACAATCCTTGGGACAAATATCGACTTCCCAAGAGCCTGGTACCAGAAATCTATAATGTCTCACTGTGGCCTCGGCTTACTCCAGATCCAACGACTGGACTCTATATCTTTACAGGTAAAGTCTTTATTTATCAATCTTCTCAATACTGTTCCTGTTGAATTGTACTCATCTCTAGACAAGTGTCAATTTTCTTAGCCAACTGCTGTTCATTGTTGTGATTTTAAGTATGCATTTGCCACAGAGAATATAGAGTTAAGTCCAACATTAACTAAAGGGATTTTTATTTGGGGAAAAAGACACATCCTTTAACTGCAGTGATGCAAAGTATTATTGCATTGCATTATATTACTTATAATGTAATACATTACTGTATCCAAGTAGGTAATCAGATTACAGTCATTTAATCAAACCAATAATAGCTACTTTGTAGGCAACAATGATTATAAACAAGCAATCTTCCATAGTTGATAACTTGCAGAGGCAGCAGCCCATCTATCTAGTAGCAATTTGCCATACAGACGGGTGACTTCTAACATCCATCCATCCATCCATTTTCTGAGCCGCTTCTCCTCACTAGGGTCGCGGGCGTGCTGGAGCCTATCCCAGCTGTCATCGGGCAGGAGGCGGGGAACACCCTGAACTGGTTGCCAGCCAATCGCAGGGCACATAGAAACAAACAACCATTCACACTCACAGTCATGCCTACGGGCAATTTAGAGTCTCCAATTAATGCATGTTTTTGGGATGTGGGAGGAAACCGGAGTGACCGGAGAAAACCCACGCAGGCACGGGGAGAACATGCAAACTCCACACAGAATACAATGATTTGCAAATCATGTTCAACCTATATTTAATTGAATACACTACAAAGACAAGATATTTAATATTCAAACTGATCAACTTTATTGTTTTTAACAAATAATCATTAACTTTGAATTTTATGGCTGCAACACGTTCCCAAAAAGCTGGGACAGATGGCAAAAAAGACTGAGAAAGTTGAGGAATGCTCATCAAACACCTGTTTGGAACATCCCACAGGTGAACAGGCTAATTGGGAACTAGTGGGTGCCATGATTGGGTATAAAAGGAGCTTCCTTGAATTGCTCAGTCATTCACAAGCAAAGATGGTGCGAGGTTCACCAAAGTGCGTGAGAAAATAAGAAAATAGTCGAGCAGTTTATGGGCAATGTTCCTCAACATACAATTGCAAGGAATTTAGGTATAAATTTTGGGTATAAAAGGAGCTTCCTTGAATTGTTTAAAAACTTTATTGTTTTTAGCAAATAATCATTAACTTAGAATTTTATAGCTGGGACAGGGTCATGTTTACCACCTTTATATAACATTTATATGGTTTCACAGTCAACGGCCCTCTGAGGGAACCCGTCACTACAATGTGGCCTGCGACAAAAATGAGTTTGACACACCTGTGCTAACCAGTCGGTCACCGTGCCGCCCCAAGGTGGCCTATGTAACCTTAATTCTGAAAGAATCCATAAATTCTAGGATGAAGTTTTGAGACATGATATCCTTCATCGACTTAATTATGTCAGCTGTATTATTATGACACACATTTTTATGTGATTACATTTATTTAACATCATTTTAGATCATTTAGTCATCTTCCCCTTCTTTCCATCATATTACACTGAATGTCATTGTAGGTGATTCCAGTGTCGAGTTTACATGTGCTGAGGAGACAAATCTGATTCTTCTCCACTCCAATAAGCTGAACCACTACAAATATGAGAATGACCAATTGGCACAGCTCATCGCGTTGGATAGCGGAACCAAAGCTCCCTCAATAGTATCATCCTGGCTCAAGGAAGAGACTCAGTACCTGGTCCTTGAGTTGGACGGTAAATTGATGAAGGACCACCGGTACAGGCTTGAAACGAATTTCACTGGAGAGCTGTCTGATGACCTTGGAGGCTTCTATAGAAGTGAATACATGGAAGAGGGAGTGAAAAGGTATGTGCACCTGTTTCTATGAATGTGTATGAATTAAAGTGGAAAAAAACGCATGACACTTCAATAACCCTTCACGTGTGTAAGATAACAATTTGCTTCTCTGTTTTCTTATCTATACTACTCTTTATTGCACTTGACATGGTTGATAAAAAACAACTTCTCGAGTTTCACTGCGGTGTGTGAGCAGGAAATGTGGACAAAAGTCTTCCCATTAGTTCTTGATGATTTTGGGGGGAAAAAAAAAAAAATATCTATATATATTTATATTATAATATATATATATATATATATATATATATATAGATATATATATAGATATATATATATATTTTTTTACTATCCCCAGACCTAATGGAAGTGTAGAGATTCATATACAGTAGCCAACAAGTGTGCAGCTATCATAGGACAATTCCCACATAATGCGCTCATCCCAAGCACGCTGTGATTGACTGATCAGCTGAGGGTGTATTCCGCCTTTTACCTGAAAACAGCTGAGATAAACTCCAGCCCCTGCTGTGACCCTGAACAGGAGAAACATTACAGAAAATGGATAGATGGAATATCATTCCTCTCTGATACACTTGTTTAGAAGTCGTGCTTTTTGAGAGAATGCAGTGAAATAATGAATTTAATATGTGCTTTATTGTTCAGGATTGTTGCAACAACTCAGATGCAGCCAACAGATGCCAGGAAGGCCTTCCCTTGTTTTGATGAGCCAGCTATGAAAGCAGTGTTCCACATCACTCTGATACACGACCATAGGACTGTGGCACTCTCTAATGGCGAACAAAAAGGTTGAGACACACTGCAGTGATCTTTCATACAGAATCTATTGTCTATTTATTTATAAAAAAATTTTGGGTGCCAATTGGTTACAATCTATCATATTGTTTTCTGCAGTAACCAACAATGTCATCATTAATGGTCAGCCTCTACAAATGACAGTTTTTGAACCAACTGAGAAAATGTCCACCTATCTTTTGGCGTTTATTGTCAGTGACTTTTCCTACATCAACAACACCGTTAATAACGTCACGGTAAAGTATTTAATCAGCAATTCCAAAAATTGCATTTCTACTTTGATGTTTATTGTTGAGATTACTAAAGTATAATGATTTTCTAAATGTATTTTTGCATATTATTCAGTGGGTAACAATAATGTTCGAAATGAACAAAACACAGTGGAACCTTTTGAGATTCTTTTGAGCATTCCAGGATGCTTTTTGACCTCCGATTTGGAAACATGGCAGAAATAAAAATAATCAGTTTCGGGGTCAAACTGTTGACAGGGGATGTTTACAAAAGTCACAGTTTACCATTGTTGACAGTCATACCAAGTGTTCAAATACATTAAACAATGTTAACATTAAAAATAGTATATGGTGAGTACTTAGGTTCGTCCTTCTTTTGGAATACAAAAGAAAAACCTAAAGCCATACAGAGAATTAAACCCTTGATTGTCAGAGTTCCGGTGAAGGAGGACCCAAGTGTGGGAATGAAAGGGAACAAACAGATTGAGATGATGGAATATTTATTCACACAATTGGTGGAATGGTTGTTTGGCATTCAATGTTTCAAGCACAAATAGACTGAGTTGCTGGATGTTGAGTATTGACAATTTGGCGGTCCGGTGGAGTACGAGGCCATTTTAAGGGCAGCTGATTGCAGATGGGATTCAGTTGCTGAGTGACTTCAACTCGCCACACTTGCAGGGACTCACACGCACTGGGACAGCGACAGCAGACCTGACGATGCTTAACGAACCTGAGCAATAACAGAGTCTCATGTGACATGCGCAAATTTTGGCAAATGTTTGAATGATACAAAGTTTACACTTTTTAAATGTTTACAAAAGACAGTTTTTCTAGTATTATATTATTGAGGCTTGCATTCAAGTTAATTTGATGGATTTCACTTAATGTTATGTGTTTAATTTTGTGCGTTAGTTTATGTTCTGTGTTTTGCTGGTTTAGATCCGGATCTTTGCCCGCAAGAATGCTATTGAAGCTGGCCAAGGAACGTATGCACTTAACAAAACTGGAACAATCCTGAATTTTTTTGAGAGGTATTATAAATCCAGATACCCTCTGCCTAAGTCAGGTAAGTCAAATGCACAGTATTTACTTTACAGGGTAAAGTTAAACAACCTATCAAGGAATTTTCTTCTTGGGCAGATGATTAAAGTATGTTACAGTTTTATATTTATGCAGAGGTGAAGGGCATTTGTCTTTCAAATCACAATTTGGAATTTCCCCTCTACTTGGCAATGGGGGTATAAACATAACTTGTAATCAGAATGAGGTATAAACAATGTAAATGAAGTGAAAAATAGTCACATAAATCAGCATTTTTCTGAATTCACCAACTTGGCCTGCGGTTTTGATAACTTACAATCATAGGCTTTAAATCCCAACCACAGCAGTTTTTCCAGACATATAAATGTTTACTTTTGATAAACTGCTGTACAAGCACTGCAGACTCATTCAGCAACAGTTGTTGAAAGGTACAACACTTTTATCAGCTCATCCCAGGTTTTATCTCGTGTTTGACTTTTATGACTCGAAGAGGAACCGCAATATAACTTGTCATAAAATTATAGTGTTTAACAGGATCAAGTCATGCAGACACTAACTATTTATTTTATTGTCCTCTTCCTGAATGCAGATCAGATAGCCCTGCCAGACTTTAACGCTGGAGCCATGGAGAACTGGGGTCTAATCACCTACAGAGAGACAGCTCTCCTCTATGATGAAGACTTCTCCTCCAACGGAAACAAGGAGAGGATTGCATCCATCATCAGTCATGAACTGGCTCACATGGTTAGTTTATATAGTGGTTAACATCACACCCTTTTCCAAACACTTAAGGTAGCAGTATGGCCGGAAAGGTCACCTTTTAAGCACGTGTGGTAGATGCAAGTGTGTGACAAATTAGGTGAAACCAATTATGAATAAAAAGAACAATCTGTAATTATGAAAGGATATTCTACAACCCCAATTCCAATGATTTGCAAATCATGTTCAACCTATATTTAATTGAATACACTACAAAGACAAGATATTTAATGTTCAAACTGATAAACTTGATTGTTTTTAACAAATAATCATGAATTTAGAATTTTATGGCTGTAACACGTTCCAAAAAAGCTGGGACAGGGTCATGTTTACCACTGTGTTACATCACCTTTTCTTTAAACACCATTCAATAAACGTTTGGGAACTCAAGACACTAATTGTTGAAGCTTTGTAGTTGGAATTATTTCCCATTCTTGCTTGATGTACAACTTCAGCTGTTCAACAGTCCGGGGTCTCCGTTGTCATATTTTACGCTTCATAATGCGCCACACATTTTCAATGGGAGACAGGTCTGGACTGCAGGCAGGCCAGCCTAAAACCCGCATTCTTTTACTACGAAGCCACGCTGTTGTAACACGTGCAGAATGTGGTTTGGCATTGTCCTGCTGAAATAAGCAGGGGCCGCCATGAAAAAGACGTTGCTTGGATGGCAGCATAGGTTTCTCCAAAACCTGTATGTACCTTTCAGCATTAATGGTGCCTTCACAGATGTGAAAGTTGCCTATGCCATTGGCACTAACACAGCCCCATACCATCACAGATGCTGGCTTTTGAACTTTGCGTCCATAACAGTCCGGATGGTTCTTTTCCTCTTTGGCCCGGAGGACACGACGTCCACAATTTCCAAAAACAAATAGAAATGTGGACTCGTCGGACCACAGAACACTTTTCCACTTTGCATCAGTCCATCTTAGATGAGCTCGGGCCCAGAGAAGCCGGTGGCGTTTCTGGGTGTGCAGTGCCACCTGAGGGATTGAAGGTCACGGGCATTCAATGTTGGTTTTGGGCCTTGCCGCTTACGTGCAGTGATTTCTCCAGATTCTCTGAATCTTTGGATAATATCTTTGACCATAGATGATGAAATCCCTAAATTCCTTGCAATTGTATGTTGAGGAACATTGCCCATAAACTGCTCGACTATTTTCTTATTTTCTCACGCACTTTGGTGAACCTCGCACCATCTTTGCTTGTGAATGACTGAGCAATTCAAGGAAGCTCCTTTTATACCCAATCATGGCACCCACTAGTTCCCAATTAGCCTGTTCACCTGTGGGATGTTCCAAACAGGTGTTTAATGAGCATTCCTCAACTTTCTCAGTCTTTTTTGCCACCTGTCCCAGCTTTTTGGGAACGTGTTGCAGCCATAAAATTCTAAGTTAATAATTATTTGTTAAAAACAATAGAGTTGATCAGTTTGAATATTAAATATCTTGTCTTTGTAGTGTATTCAATTAAATATAGGTTGAACATGATTTGCAAATCATTGTATTCTGTTTTTATTTATGTTTAACACAACGTCCCAACTTCATTGGAATTGGGGTTGTATTTAAAATCCATATGACATGCTACTTTTGCATACGTACTCTAGGATCGAGATGTACTGCAATCTATTAGGGGTTCCGTTTCTTGCTCAACCTCTATCAGTTTTTTGCCAAAACACCCCATGGTGGATACATGAACCAGATCCAAATGAGTACACATTTTGTCCAAACGCCAAGTCCATCCATTCATCCGTCCGTCCGTCTGTCTGTCCATCAATCTGTCCGTCCATCTGTCCATCCATCCATCCATCTACTTCTGCTTATCCAAGGTCAGCTTACAGGGGCAGCAGCTTTCACAGAGAAGCCCAGACTTCCCTCTCGTCAGCCACTTCATCCAGCTCTTTTGGGGGGATCCAGAGCCGTTCCCAAGCTGACCAGGAGACGTAGTCTCTCCTGCGTGTCCTGAGTTGTCACTTGGGAGGCATCCAGAGGGCATCCGAATGAAATGACTGAGCCACCTCATCTGTCTCCTCTTGATGTGGAGGAGGAGTGACTTGACTCTGAGCCCTTCCCAGATAACCAAGATTATTTCCCTATATCAAAGGGAAGGCCCGGACACCCTGCGGCAGAAACTAATTTCAGTCACTTGTATCCACTATCTTGTTCTTTTGGTCACAACCCACAGCTTGTGACCATAGGTGAGGGTAGGAACATAGATCAACCGGTAAATCAAGAGCTTCCACCAAGGAGCTTTTTAAACACCTCAGTTACCTCAACTCCAGAGATAAGAGAGCCCGCCTCAGTCTCCAGGCTGTGCGTTCTCATGGGAAGGCGTGTCGGCGGAATTGATGTCTTTCAAGTACATTGTATTCGGCCCACCGACTCACAACTTCCCGAGTTGAGGTCAGCAGCGCACCATCTCCACTATCCACAGTGTTGACGGTGCACTGCTTCCCTCTCCTGAGACGCTAGATGGTGGACCAGAATTTCCTAAAGCCATATGGAAGTCGTTCTACATGGCCTCACCAAACTCATCCCACGACCAAGTTTTTGCCTAAGCAACCACCAAAGCTGCGTTCCGCTTGGCCAACCGGTACCCATCAGATGCCTCCAGAGTCCCACAGGCCAAAAAGCCCCGATAGGACTCCTTCTTCAGCTTGACAGCATCCCTTACTGGGGGTGTCCACCAACGAGTGGGGGAATTGCTGCCAAGACAGGCACTGACCACCTTACCGACAAATCTCCAGTCAGTCACCTTAACAATGGCGGCGTAGAATAGAGACCACTCAGACTCAATGCCCCCTGCTGTCCCCAGGACATGGGCAAAATTTTACCTCAGGTGGGAGTTGAAACCTTTTCTCATGGGAGACTCTGCCACACGTTCCCAGCTGACCCTCACAATACGTTTGGGTCTGCCATGTCGGACCGGAATCTTCGCCATCATCGGAGCCAACACACCACCAGGTGGTGATCAGTTGACAACTCTGCCCCTCTCTTTAAGTGTCCAAGACATACGGGCTGCAGGTCTGATGACACAACCACAAAGTCGATCGTTGAACTGCGGCCTCGGGTGTCCTGGTGCAAAGTGCACATGTGGACACCGTTATATCTGAACATGGTGTTTGTTATGGACAATCTGTGACGAGCACAGAAGTCCAATAACAGAACACCACTCGGCTTCTGGTAAGGCAGGGCGTTACTCCCAGTCACACCCTTCCAGGTCTTAATGTCATTGCTCACGTGAGCGTTGAATTCCCCCAGCAGAACGAGGGAGTCCCCAGCAGGAGCGCTATTCAGCACCCCTTCCAAGGACTCCAAAATTGTGGGTACTCTGAACTGCTGTTTGGTGCATAGGCACAAATAACAGTCAGAGCAGAATTAATCTTGTTACTTCTGCCAGCAATCACAATACCAATAAAAAACAGTGAGCGCATCCCCTTAGCAGCCATACAGCACATGCCCTTGCCATAACATCAACATTTAAATCTGCACTTCAAACACATCTTGTTTGGTTTCAAAAATCTATTATGGTGGTGTGTAAAGGCAAATCCTAATGAATCTATGCAACATATTTCTAGATTTGACTATAGATAGATCTTACAAGATTCCATGTGTGACATCATTAGTTTGTTAGTAGTAGTTTCCCCTTCATTTTTTCTTTTTGTGCTCTTTAGTGGTTCGGGAATCTGGTCACCCTGAGGTGGTGGAATGACTTGTGGCTGAATGAAGGTTTTGCCTCATATGTTGAGTACCTCGGAGCTCACGAAGCTGAACCTGACTGGAATGTGGTGAGTATTTGTATTTGTATTTTTTCATAATCACTCTAATGTTGGATGATAATGAGTTTGATCAACTACCGATTAGTGACAGTAGTTTCTCATGTTTCAACAGAAAGATCTTATTGTGCTCAGTGACATGCACAGGGTGTTTGCCATTGACGCCTTGGCCTCATCTCACCCTTTGTCCTCGAAAGAAGAAGATATCCAGAAACCAGCACAAATCAGTGAGCTGTTTGACGCCATTTCATACAGCAAGGTGACTTCACACATCAGGCCTTTCTCACATACCTTTGAACTTTTAATATTTCTCCAACTGAAACAAATCGACATCTTTTTATTTGGTAATCAGCAGATAAACAGAATGTACACATTATTAGTGACTTTATTCCTTCATCTTTAGGGCGCATCTGTTTTGAGGATGTTGTCAGATTTCCTGACTGAGGAGGTCTTCACAATGGGCCTCAGGGTAAGGATTTTTTTTGCATGATAGTTACAACATGACGAATACTCACATGATGCTCTAAAAAAATTACCACTTTGACAGTTTGGCTACTCATGTCCTTGACAAATATATTAACACATTTGAAAGCCTCTCTTAGATAGGAAAATAATAGGAATTTAGATCTAATCAAAATTGACCAAATTGAGGCCCCAAGCGAAATTTTATTTGGAGGACTCCCCCTCCCTGGTCCACTACTTCCCATCCCAATTAGTTAAAAATTTGTAGCATAATTCAGACTGTTCAAACTAGGGATGGGCGAATACAGATACCAGGTGTAGGTATCGGGCCGATACTGGCCTTATTTCAAGGTATTGGGTACTCGTGAAGGCTTCCAATACCACCCACCGATACTTCAGGAAAAAAAAATTAAAATCTGACTGAGTAAGTCCTCCTTACCAGTATTTGGCACTACGCTGCAGCGGTTTGACACAGTGACGAATCATCATGTGCCAAAGAAAGAAAGAAAGAAAGAAAGAAGGAAAGGTCTTTGTTCACATTTATGTCATTGTGTTAATTGAAATTTTATTAATCAAAAGTACTGGTGATATCGGTACTCGGTATCAGTGAGTACTCAAGAGTGAATACTCATTCTGGTATCGGTCTGGAAAAAAAGTGGTGTTGAAAATCCCTTGTTAAAAACTGTTAACAGTTTCCTAAAAAGAAGACAAACACTTTCCTAAAAAGAAGAGATCAGTGCCACGATATTATAAAATTGGGTTGCGACTTGGCAACAATAGTAAAATGTCGGTCCCAGAGTGACAACAGTTGAGAAGCAATGTAATTGGAGAGAAGTAGAGACCATTGGTTCTCAACACCAATGTTATTAGTAGAAAAATATAGACCATTGGTTGTCAACTTTTGTCACCTGGGACCTGCATTTTTCTATTTGCTGTTAACTTGTGACAAAGCGATAAAGTTCAAAACAGCCTCTGAAAACAATTATATCCGATTTTTAAACATAACTGGCTATGCTTACATGTTCTAAGTGCCTTTAAGAGCAAGTGCTGTATTAAGACAAGCATGACATGTAAAAAATAGAGTAATAAATACCACAATCACAAAAATTACAGCCAGTTTATTGGCTAAAGTTTATATACAACCACCAACTGGTCATTTTACCCCTCGTTTTCATCCAATTAACACATGCGGTATGAACAAGCTATTTAATGAATGGTCGTCAGTCCTGCATTGATGGTGCTGGTGAAAAATAATCACGTAAATCAGCATTTTTCTGAATTCACCAACATGGCCTGCGGTTTTGATAACTTACAATCATATGCTTTAAATCCCAAGCGCAGCAGTTTTTCCAGACATACATTTTTACTTTTGATAAACTGCTGTACAAGCACTGTAGACTCATTCAGCAACAGTTGTTGAAAGATACAAGACTTTTAGCAGCTCATCGCAGGCTTTATCTCATGTCTGACTTTTACGACTCGAAGAGGAACCGCAATATAACTTGTCATCAAATTATTGCATTAAATGCATCCCCTCGGCCAAAATGTGGCCCCTCACGGAGGATGAGGCCCAACGCTCAGTTCGTGCTCTGCTTTTAGGGAGCGGCGGCCTTGGGTACAATTGTCCATTTTGCAACCCATCCCAAGTCAAAAAGATGGCGCGAGCAATTTTCTAAGAATACAACTTCAAACTGATAACATTTACTGTTATAGTAACACTCCATCACGACTTAGATATTTTTGGGCGGGGGGTCACAAGGCAACAGATGAGCAAGATGCCACGGGGATGTGCCTGTGAGTTTGCAATGAATGATTGACATCTCATTGATCACACCTTCTGTCTCTTATTGGTTGTTTTTCCTTTTTTTTTTGTATGTCAAATTCGAGGCACAAGATGGGGTCAGAGTTTTTTTCCCCCACAGATCATATTTATCATGTACTACTGTCATGTCATAATGACTGTTTAAACAAATATGACAAAAAGTGTTTTTTTGTTTTGTTTGTTTTTTGCTGGGGGGGCGTGCAAACTTCCGCTTTAAAAGTAGATATTTCAGTGTAAGTACGATGATTTGCCGAACTAAACCACAATATAGCACTCTACAAAAATATGCTGGGTCGGAGATTAAAATAAACAATTCTAAGGTTGCCAGGAAAAAAGCATTCTAGACATTTAGAGTATTGATCCACTGTCTTTTACCTTTTCTCTGTTCATGTCCTTTTAGACTTACCTGCAGACATTTGCATTTGGAAATGCAGTTTATACAGACCTGTGGAACCATCTGCAAATGGCAAGTATTTTTTTATGTATCGAATATATTAATTGGAAAAAAAACTCGTACTTACCCTGTATCTAAAAATAGTGGCCTCCGCTCTACTCGGTGCAGTGTCCAAATTACTTGCCGTGTGTGTTGCCCATATAAACAAATACTTGGCTCCCCCTTAAGTCTTTTTTCCCTAAAACTTGTTGTAATTTTCTTTACTATAATACATTTTTTTCCAATATCTTGGCCTGGTTCATATGGGGGCATTTGATTTGGTTAGTGTTGGCACCATGGGTGTGTAGCTCAGTCTAGCCAAGGTACATACTTTATTTTTTACATTAGGAAAATGTCACAGTAAACCAACAAACACAAATTTCACCAAAAGTATACATGTATGCTGACTGTATAAAATGATGAATCCACAGGTTAATTTCATGTTTCTGCCTATCAAATTGGACACATCCGCACGTAACATCTAACGATCTTTTACGGCACACTAATGCGCAGCAGCAGTGATTGGGAATCGATGGCGTAGCTGTTGGTAGATCAGACATCATACATCATAGCAACAGATGGTAATTTGTGAGTCAATTGAACAAAGAAGAAAACAATTCTGTCTCTGCAGGCTGTTGAGGCTCACGGTGATCTTCCTGAAACTGTTCATAACATCATGAACACATGGGTGCTGCAGATGGGCTTTCCCGTGGTTACAATCAATGCGACAAATGGAGTTATAACTCAAAAGCATTTCCTCCTGGATCCGGACTCTGAAGTTACTGTACCATCATCTTCTTTCAAGTATGAACTGTGTTCACTTTGAAGTAGTTCAGGGAGGTCTTTTTCAACCAAATGCAGACATAACAATCAACCGCTAAAACCTTCTTTCTGCAAGTGAATAATTTCGATTTGGTCTTAATACATCAGTTCAGAATATTTTGTAAAAAATTAAAGAATAACAGACACAATTATATTTTAACAATACAAATTGGTTACAGAGCTTCTACTTACTGGGCTAATTAACTATAAAGAAAGACAAAATGATTTTAGTAGTGGTCCAACAAATTTGTATATGTAATTAATTGTCTTTTGCAGTTATGAATGGATTATACCCATCAGGTGGATGAAGACTGGAGCCTCCCCAAATCTACTATGGTTGCATAAAAAAACAGGTAATATGTATTTGTAGTTTCAAACAAATTTTCATCCTGGGCCATATCAGCATTAGGTTTATAACTGCAAAATTATACAAAGATATAGCCTTATCATGTCCCTGCATAATTCCCCGTGCATTTTATTGCACCAGCAAATGAACTACTGTTGATAAAGTAAAGACATGTAGGTGAGTAGATATGCTGGTGTCCATCCATTGTACAATTTACAGATAACATTGTATTTCTCAATATAAGACTATTATAGAAATAGTAGTCATCATGTCTCAATAAGCCATCAGGTGTGCAGTCCAAACAAACAAACAAATGCCTTTTCTCAAATGGATTCCTCCATTTTTCCTTCATGAGAAAAAATAACACATGGTGCCACGAGGCATCTGTAATTACCTTTACTGCAGTAACCTTCCCAGTCCTATATTCTCTACCCCGGCACATTAGCATTGCGCATATCTGCATGAGCTCCAGCGGCACGGTGGCCGACTGGTTAGAGCGTCAGCCTCACAGTTCTGAGGTGCGGGGTTCAATCCCCGTCCCCGCCTGTGTGGAGTTTGCATGTTCTCCCCGTGCCTGCGTGGGTTTTCTCCGGGTACTCCGGTTTCCTCCCACATCCCAAAAACATGCATGAATTGGAGACTCTAAATTGCCCGTAGGCATGACTGTGAGTGCGAATGGTTGTTTGTTCCTATGTGCCCTGCGATTGGCTGGCAACCAGTTCAGGGTGTACCCCGCCTCCTGCCCGATGACAGCTGGGATAGGCTCCAGCACGCCTGCGACCCTAGTGAGGAGAAGCGGCTCAGAAAATGGATGGATGGATGGATGGATGCATGAGCTCCAAAAGTAGTATTGCATCATAGCAATAGGATGGCAAAGTGAATTCAACAAAGAAAAAAAGGAACGCAAATATTTTTAAATTCTATAGCCATCCTAACCCCCAGTTCTTTGGTTTTCCTTCTATTCTTAGTATCGCACATTGCAAACCAAAGCTGGAGGTCTCGGCAAAAAGCATCAAAAGTCAGGAGATCTATAAATAGTCTAAAAATAGTCAAGTGAATATCTCTCTGACAATGTCCATCAAAAGTAAATATCTGAGGAAAGGCAGACTTTTTTTTTTTTTTACAGATCTGTCAGCTCTCTTATAGGTGTTCAGTTGAAGTCTGTGAATGTATTGTCACCTACAGTATCAAGTTATGTCAAATGCCCTCTTCACACCGCCACTATCTTTATAAGCCTTGTGCATGTAGTATAGGCTAACAAAAGTGACTAACGCATGTTCGCTTTCTTTTCTAGATACAATAGACTCAATGAAGGTATCAGGGTCTGAATGGCTCTTGGCCAATCTCAATGTTGTGGGTTACTACAGAGTTAACTATGACCAAGGCAACTGGGAGAGGCTCCTGGAGGTTCTGAGCACCAACCATTCTGTAAGACACTTTGTGACATCATCACATTGTTTCTCTCCATATTTTGATGAGTTTTTGTCAAGCGATAAGACTTTTGTTATATTTTCCCCAAGGAGATATCAGGGATCAACAGAGCTCAGTTAGTGGATGACGCCTTCAACTTGGCCAGGTACACATTCTTTGTAATGTGTGCATAACAAACATTCAGTTCCATTAAAAAAAAATAAAAAAATCATCATCAAATTATCTGCTTGGAATTTAAAGGTAATATTTAAATGGCAATGATTCATAATGAAATGATCATTTGAACAACTAGACCATTGGAGTTTGTAGCTTCTACTCTCTGGGGAAAAAACCCATTAATTGTATGTATTATTATTATTGCTCTAAAGTTTCGGTGTGTGCAAAGTAATTTAATTACAATAAAGTAAATGAATTACACTAAGTTAGCTCCCATTATTTGCCATGTTGTAATGTGGGTTTGACCTGACTGAAAAGTAAAATTTATGTCAGTGGCCAATCCTTGAATGGCCCCTAGAGGTCATTGTTTTACCTTTTGTCTGAAATGCTAGAGAATACTTTTGAAGGTATGCAGTACACAAGTATATCCATAAACGAACAAGTCATTTAAATCGACACATTGCTCCATCTTGTGATTGGATCGGTGATCAGTTATCGGGTTTTTAAACTCGCCGATCGGTGATCGGCCCCAAAAATCCTGATCGTGTATATATATATATATATATGCACACACACACACACACACACACACACTTATTTTAATGTATTCAACGATTCTGTTTTGTCAAAAATACCCCAAACAGTCCATGAATTAATCTCAGAACACATAAGTTTACATACTGTCAACCTCATAGAAGAATAAAATTGATGACACAGCTATTCTGTTTAAGTTGTGCAATTTATTGTCACCACTAGATGGGGCGTACTACAAAGAATATACTGTACTTTGATGACAGAAAATAATTGTAATTTCAAGGTTTACTGCTTCCTTAAATTCTTCTCAAATGATACTATTGTTTTTACTTTGTTGTTTCTTTTATTATTAATATGAGTGTTCAGCATATTTGCAAATATTGCTGTTGTGACAATCACATTTTCCTGACAAAATGATTAAAATATCAACCCACGCTGCCTGCATCAAAGTCAGGCGAATGCACCACTACAACTACATATACATAACATTTCTATTTTTATGATATTTAATTTAAATTGAGCTTTTTTCCTCTTTCAAGGTAGTGACTCCGCTGACCAGTTGGGCGGTGCCCCTAGCGCCCTTATTGAACCAGCCGCCACTGATACATGCATGCATACATACATAGAATTTAATCAAAGATAATTATAATGCAATCAGTGTTTATAATTAAAATTAACTTACTGCACTACACAGATAATGACTTACTAGAAAAATAGGCAATCCTACCTTTAGATGGATAAAAAAATAAATAACCACACAGCAGCTTCTCATGTACACAACTGATGTTGTCATGTATTAAATATGCAGCTGATATATATATATATATATATATCTGTATAATGTTTTGTTGAGCTTCCCAATGCTTTTAATCCAAAAAGGGCAAAGATCATCCCCACGGTACTGGCTCTTAAAACCACCAAGTATCTGCATAAGGAGAGGGAATACATGCCCTGGGAGTCAGCACTGAAGAACCTGGACTTCTTCTACCTCATGTTTGACCGTAGTGAGGTTTACGGTCCCATGCAGGTGAGCTTTCTTTGTTTCATAAGAATTGCAATAAATGCACTACATTGATTAAATGAGGAAGTAGTTGCCTTAGTAGCCACTGAATAGACATTCAAGACAATTCTATGATTTGAACGTTGTGGGAAAAGTTTGGTGAAAGCCTCAAAGCAAGTCCCATAAAGGCATGGTTAGATGACTTTGGCAAGGAGCGCCTTGACTGGCACTTTTGGATGAACCAACACAGAGATTCTGATCTAACACCAGTGCCCTCTGAATTCACATATTGAATGTTCTTCTGAATGAATTGCCAAATATTCCCACAGACACATTCCAGCATTTTGTAGAAAACTCCCCAGAGGAGTTTTAGCAGCAACTGGCAGATTAAAGAACCAGATATTGCCAGATTTATGCCTAGATCAGACTACAGACTAATGCAGCCCTCTGGGGGGCACAAGCCAGGGCAAACTGTAGGCCGGTCCCAAGCCCGGATAAATGCAGACGGTTGCGTCAGGAAGGGCATCCGGCTTAAAACTTTGCCAAACAAATACGAGTGTTCATCCAAAGAATTCCTCAGTCGTGGAATTTAACAATGTCCGCCACCGGTGCCGTCAACCTGCAGGTGGAAATTCAGCTACTGTGGGTCGAAGTCGAAGAAGAAGAAGAGGTGGAAAGGGGTTCTTTGGCAGAAAGAGAAGAGGAAAGCACAGAGCCTAGAACTGAATGTGGGGACTTTGAATGTTGGGACTATGACGGGAAAATCTCGGGAGTTGGTTGACATGATGATTAGGAGAAAGGTTGATATATTGTGTGTTCAGGAGACCAGGTGGAACGATAGTAAGGCTGGAAGTTTAGGGGCAGGCTTTGAATTATTTTACCATGGTGTAGATGGGAAGAGAAAAGGAGTCGGGTTTATTTTAAAAGAAGAGTTGGCTAAGATTGTCTTGGAGGTGAAAAGAGTATCAAATCGAGTGATGAGGCTGAAACTTGAAATTATTATGTGTTATGTATAATGTGATTAGTGGCTATGCCCCACAGGTAGGATGTGACCTAGATGTGAAAGAGAAATTCTGGAAGGAGCTAGACAAAGTAGTTCCGAGCATCCCAGACAGAGAGAGAGTCGTGATTGGTGCAGATTGTAATGGACATGTTGGTGAAGGAAACGGGGGTCATGAAGAAGTAATAGGTAAGTACGACATCCAGGAAAGGAACTTGGAGGGACAGATGGTGGTAGACTTTGCAAAAAGGATGCAAATGGCTGTAGTGAACACTTTTTTCCAGAAGAGGCAGGAACATAGGGTGACCTACAAGAGCGGAGGTAGAAACATCTTACATCTTGTGCAGACGATGTAATCTGAAGGAGGTTACCGACTGTAAAGTAGTGGTAGAGGAGAGTGTGGCTAGACAGCATAGGATGGTGTGTGTAAAATGACTCTGGTGGTGCGGAGGAAAAGTAGGAAGACAAAGGCAGAGCAGAGAACCATGTGGTGGAAGCTGAGACAGGACGGGTGTTGTGCAGCTTTTCGTGAAAAGGTGAGACAGGCTCTCGGTGGACAGGAGCAGCTTCCAGAAGACTGGACCACTGCAGCCAAGGTGATCAGAGAGGCAGGCAGGAGAGTACTTGGTGTATCTTCTGGCAGGAAACGAGAGAAGAAGACTTGGTGGTGGAACCTCACAGTACAGGAAATCATACAAGTAAAAAGGTTAGCTAAGAAGAAGTGGGACACTGAGAGGACCGAGGAGAGGCGAAAGGAATACATTGAGATGCGACATAGGGCAAATGTAGAGGTGCCAAAGGCTAAACAAGAAGCATATGATGACATGTATGCCAGGTTGGACACTAAAGAAGGAGAAAAGGATCTATACAGGTTGGCCAGACAGAGGGATAGAGATGGGAAGGATGTGCAGCAGGTTAGGGTGATTAATGATAGAGATGGAAATATGTTGACTGGTGCCAGTAATGTGCTGGATAGATGGAAAGAATACTTTGAGGAGTTGATGAATGAGGAAAATGAGAGAGAAGGGAGAGAAGAAGGGACAAGTGTGGTGGAGCAGGAAGTGGCAATGATTAGGAAGGGGGAAATTAGAAAGGCATTAAAGAGGATGAAAAATGGAAAGGCAGTTTGTCCTGATGACATTCCTGCAGAGGTATGGAAGCATCTAGGAGAGGTGGCTCTGGAGTTTTTGACCAGCTTGTTCAATAGAATTCTAGCGTGTGAGAAGATGCCTGAGGAATGGAAGAAAAGTGTGCTGGTGCCCATTTTTAAGAACAAGGGTGATCTGCAGAGCTGTGGGAACTATAGAGGAATAAAGTTGATGAGCCACACAATGAAGTTATGAGAAAGAGTAGTGGAGGCTAGACTCAGGACAGAAGTGAGTATTTGCGAGCAACAGTATGGTTTCATGCCTAGAAAGAGTACCACAGATGCATTATTTGCCTTTAGGATGTTGATGGAAAAGTACAGAGACGGTCAGAAGGAGCTACATTGTGTCTTTGTAGATCTAGAGAAAGCCTATGACGAGTACCCAGAGAGGAACTGTGGTACTGCATGGGGATGTCTGGAGTGGCAGAGAAGTATGTTAGAATAATACAGGACATGTACGAGGGCAGCAGAACAGTGGTGAGGTGTGCTGTAGGTGTAACAGACGAATTTAAGGTGGAGGTGGGACTGCATCAGGGATCAGCCCTGAACCCCTTCCTGTTTGCAGTCGTGATGGATAGGCTGACAGATGAGGTTAGACTGGAATCCCTGTGGACCATGATGTTTGCAGATGACATTGTGATCTGCAGTGAAAGCAGGGAGCAGGTGGAGGAACAGTTAGAAAGATGGAGGCGTGCACTGGAAAGCAGATGAATGAAGATTAGCCGAAGTAAGACAGAATATATATGCATGAATGAGAGGGGTGGTGGGGGAAGAGTGAGGCTACAGGGAGACGAGATAACAAGGGTGGAGGAAATACTTGGGGTCAACCATCCAGAGCAATGGTGAGTGTGGTCAGGAAGTGAAGAAACGGGTCCAAGCAGTTTGGAACGGGTGGAGGAAGGTGTCAGGTGTGTTATGTGACAGAAGAGTCACCGCTGCTAGGATGAAGGGCAAAGTTTATAAAACAGTGGTGAGGCCAGCCATGATGGACGGATTAGAGACAGTGGCACTGAAGAGACAACAGAAAGCAGAGCTCGAGGTGGCAGAAATGAAGATGTTGAGGTTCGCTCTCGGCGTGACCAGGTTGGATAAAATTAGAAATTAGCTCATCAGAGGGACAGCCAAGGTTCGATGTTTTGGAGACAAAGTTAGAGAGAGCAGACTTCGATGGTTTGGACACATCCAGAGGAGAATTAGTGAGTATATTGGTAGAAAGTTGATGAGGATGAAGCTGCCAGGCAAGAGAGCTCGAGGAAAACCAAAGAGAAGGTTGATGGATGTCGTGAGGGAAGACATGAGGGCAGTTGGTGTTCGAGAGGAGGATACAAGAAATAGGCTTACATGGAAAAGGATGACGCGCTGTGGCGACCCCTAAAGGGACAAGCCCAAAGGAAAAGAAGAAGAAGAAGAAGACTACAGGATTTTAGCCCCAATATTTTCCTGCTTGGCTATCGCTGGTTCTTGTAGTGTGACTTAATCAATGGCCAAAATGAAAAGTCTAGCATGTTCGATTTTTGGGATATTTTCCATGTAGTGTGAAATATCAAGAACTCTCGACGGTGCACCTGGACGTCAAACAATAGGAGTGCGTATTGTGACCGGCGCATCGGCTCCCGTGCTCGCCATTGTCAGCATACTTGGTCACCGTTGTCAACATTTATTCATACGCACAAACCAATGTTTACTGAAGCTTTAGAGCATGATTCAACAGAACACCGGCATGTTTACGTGCAAACGTTAGTACTCGCACTAACTTGTTAGGCTACGTAACGTTTTGTTGTCGGATTGCGAGCCGTATTATATCAAATGTACAATACGTGATGATACCTCAAGCAATCCTTGAATGGATAGCCCAAAACGTCATCTCCTGAGCACCCGATGACACCCCACTCCCCCCCCCCTTTTTTTTTACCCCACAACATTGAAGCAGCGATCCATTATTTGTCACCATGGTAACGGTTGTATCCAGTTGCAGTGAAAGGTGAAGTTTTCTGGTCCCGCTCCCCGATGATGTTTGATTTGACAAGATAAAGCCCAGTGATCCTAAAAGATGGGATACACTGATGTCACTGATATCACATTGTGTAGTGTTGCCATTGTCTGACCAAGATATGTCAAGATTTAAAGGCAGCAGTTTGACATACACGCCGTGCCATTGTGAAAGACCAAATTTGTCTTGTAGTCTGATCCAGGCATTATGTGTATTGTTTATGTGCATGTACTATATGCACATCCCAATGTTATGTTCTCTTTGCTCCTCAATCATTCAAGCTTCTTGTTTGTTTTAGGATTATTTAAAGAACCAGGTCATCCCACTGTTTAACCATTACAATGACATCACTGAAAACTGGACAGAAGTACCAGATGGACACATGGACCAGTGAGTAAAGATTGAAGCAAAGATTTGCTTTTGCACCTGGAACCAAATAATTAATCTGTCACCTTGGGTATTAGACTAGACAAATGACACATGCAGTAAATCATGGCACTGTCATGGCATTATTTAAAATTTCATTACGCTATCGCCGGCCATGCCGATGTGCATATATCATCAAATATCCCATTTTCAATCATAGTTTGTGTTATTATCCATGCTCACAAGTGCCCAGCATACAGAATGCATTTCTGATCATTTTACCCACCACACTTACAATAGCAATGCATTCTTTACCCATTCTTCCTAAATTTGGATTGCCATGCAGGTACAATCAGGTGAATGCCATCAGTCAGGCTTGCAGAATAGGCCATCAGGAATGTCAAGAACAGACCAAGACCTTGTTCAAGCAATGGATGGATGAGAAAAAAAACCCGTAAGTGAATAGCGACGTGTCCATTGTATCTTCTTATTGTGCAGTTATTGCTGTTTCTGCTTTACTAAAACATCATCTGTCTCCAGAATACACCCCAATCTACGTTCCACTGTGTACTGCAATGCCATCGCAGCAGGGGGTGCGAAAGAGTGGGAGTTTGCTTGGTCTGAATTTAAAATCGCTACTATTGCTACTGAAGCTGAAAAACTCCGCGCTGCTCTGGCCTGCACAAAGCAGCCTTGGCTCCTAAATAGGTATGCTCAGCCCACGTCACTATTATTGGACTTTATACAGCACAGCGTGGCAAGTTTCTTAAACAATGCAAATGAATGGTGTGGGGTCTCCTCAGGTACCTGGAGTACACTTTGGATCCCAACATGATCCGAAAGCAGGATGCTACCTCCACCATTGTCTACATTGCCAACAATGTGATTGGACAGTCTCTGGCTTGGGACTTTGTCAGGGCTCGTTGGACATACATTTTTACCCAGTGAGTATAGTACTTATTAATTCCTTGTTTTGACAAATAAAATCTGCTCATCATTGCAACCACATCAGTTTACAGTATAAAAGTTGAAAGGTACTGAAATGAGCTTCACAGCTTTTTGTACAACTACTACATTTTATGGTATGTCGGGTAAGTTATTTACATGACATTTAACTACAACACCGTAAAGCAATAAAACGGTCTCACAAACACAGTTCATATGCATGTGACACATAAAATGTGAATAGCAGCTTTACAGCCAAGCTCATTGTGAGACTTGTAATTCAAACTCTGCTGCACTGTTGCTCTTCGGGTGAGTGCAGCATGTTCAAGTTATAAAAACAATCCAGTGCTTTAAATTCTTATTCAACTTTTGAGCCCTTTAGACAATATGACTTTTGTGAACTTTGTATTTATAGCAATATATTTCATTTATAATACATATTTCAGCAACCCCCCGCCAATATAATTGCTAGGTTTTAGTGCCTCACAGGCTCATGGGGTGTGCAGGGTCCATTCTATGATTCACTTACTTTACGCATATGGTACCTAACCCAGCAAACAGATAACAAAAAATATAAGATGTTTAAAAACTTATAGTTCATGATGGAGTCTTAAAAATTAATATTAGGGCTTCATTGAAAAGAAACAAAAATACTACAAGACTACATGTATTTGTGGTTGTTTTTTTTTTTTTAGTTAACATTTCTGGTTGATGACGCCACATACTTTGCTCAGTGTCCTTGTTTTTTCTCTAGAACAGACCCAAACAAAATTCACTTCCAAGTCCTTTTTATTAAAAAAAAAAAAAAAAAAAACTGTTTTGAAGTACATACTAGATTTTTTACTCCTTACTCCTTAAATAATAGAAAACATATTCCTTTCCATAGATATTTCCTTCTACTCTTACTATTAGCGTTTGATTGATGTAGTGGACGAAGTTAAAACTATGCAGTAACAATATTATGTTTGTGTTTCCTCCCTCATAGATATGGAGGTGGATCGTTTTCCTTCTCCAACCTCATCAACGGAGTCACCAAGCGGTTTTCCAGTGATTTTGAGCTTCAACAGGTTCGATTTTCTACACTATTATCTACTGTTTTATCAAAGTGCTCAAACAGTCTAGTTATTTTACCAGTTGTAGGGTATCATTCCTTACTGTAGCATAATAACATAGACACATCCCTAATATCTCTGACATAATTGCACGAGTGAGTCACCACTAAATCTTATCAAGTTGTAGCTTAACATAAGAGATGCTCTAATAATCATTTCTGTTAGTCTTGATCACATTATCATTTCTTTGTTTCTGTGGTAAACAATCAGTCCTGTAAAAGAAATTAGGTCACACATTATTCTGCTCAACATTGCTTTATAAGCAATACCATATTTTTTTTTGCCATTGCAGCTAAAGCGATTCAAAGAAGATAATTCTGGGGTTGGTTTTGGCTCCGGGACCCTGGCAGTGGATCAGTCCATCGAGAGAACCATCGCCAACATGAAGTGGATCGCAGAGAACAAGAACAGTGTTCTAGAATGGTTCAAAGAGGAAGCAAAACCTTTATGACGCCTTCACTTTCCATTAACTAGAACAAAGTCTATTGTTTTAGCAAACTAAATGTTGGTTCTATCTGCTTGACATATGTATAGAATTCTTTGGTATTTTAATCCCCTTGAAAATATAATCCTAATTTAAGATTTGTTTTGCCTTATCTGTCAGTCAAACATAATATTTCCATTGTAAATATTTCTATACTTTCTTTTGAAAGGACAATTTTTCAATATGATTTATTTCAGATCATTCAGAATTTGATTATCCTAATTCATGATTTTGAATTTAAAAAAATAAACGTATATACTTGCTGGAGGGTTTTGTCAGTCAAGGATCAAATGATAATTTTTTTAAATTCTTTGATTACCATTTCACATAGTCTAATTCCATTATTTATTTTATTGTATTCAACATGTAATAAAGCTTTACCGTTTTCCTCCCACATCCCAAAAACATGCATAGTAGGTTGATTGAAGACTCTAAATTGCCTTTAGGTGTGAATGTGTGCGCGAATGGTTGTTTGTTTCTATGTGCCCTGCGATTGGCTGGCAACCAGTTGAGGGTGTACCCCGCCTCTCGCCCGAAGATAGCTGGGATAGGCTCCAGCACGCCCGCGACCCTTGTGAGGATAAAGCGGTACAGAAAATGGATGGATGGATGGATTGTTTTATCAAAGTTTTTGCCATCAACATTCTTCAATAAATGTGTGTATGCTGTATTTACTCATTTTGCCATAGTTTGTTTGTCAAACTACTACTACATACAGAAATATTCTATTTGAAACAAACAAACAAAAAAAGTACAAATTTTTGGAGCTATGTAGAATTTATAGAGATTTTGTATTAATAAAGGAAAAACTTTAACTCATTCTAAGGAACGACAATTATGGGTTTTGCTGTAAAAAAAAACAAAAAACCTCAAGGTTTTATTTAGCACATTTACAGCGCACCATCAATAAAGATCTTTACGTTGGTCAACATATCGTAGTTAACAACTAGTGAATATACTGTATGTCATAGTACTGTATTAATAGTGCATTGAGCTGGATGCTAATAATGTGTCTTTAATATTAGTATTTAACCCGCAAAATAAACCCATTAATAAAGTTTACCACGAATGTTGCATCCTAATTTTCCTTAGCGGTTAAAAAAGACATGTTAATATGTTGTACACCCTGATAAAACATGGACTTAAACAATGCTCGCAGTAATGTTTATTTGAAACTTGTTTATCAGGGGGATGGCTATAGACTGTGAAATATGGTCACTGTGTTTGCATTTTATATGACGGCGTGGGAACATGCACTGGATATAGTTAAAGATAATATTGTAAACGACTTATCACTCCATAGAGTCGATGGTTATCAGCTGTATAGCTCACGCCTCTGTCCTAATACATCATCCTTTGACTTGCAAACAGTGAGGGGACTGAATTAAGAGGGAACAAGGGAGTATAACTGTATAGTGCTGACTACACTTGTTTTTCTCATTTTATATTTGAGGCCCTGGAAAGTAAGCATGCTTTGGCTAAAGTAGCCTTTTGCTTTAAATACATTGTGACTGGACAAGTAGAGGAATTAGGTGTTTTGGTTTTTTTGGCCTGTGAGCCTTCTCATTGTGTTGTTTATTTGGCGATGGAGAAAAGAAGTCGGGTCAGCAAGTTGTGCATTCTGTGTGTCTTCTTAACCCTTGTCTCTGTAGCAACCATTATCACGCTGTGGACTATTGCCCTGACCAGAGGAGATGAAGGTGATGATGTCGTCTCTCCTTGGGATAGGTACGATTGGTCTCATGAGACGTTCAGTGATATTGATAGGAGATGATTTTTATTATTATTTTTTTTTTGTAATTACTTTTCCTGTAGACTGACTTGATTGATTAGTCAGGTCAGACGGTCACTCTTTTATATAGCTCCCCTTTTAGGATTAAAAAAAATACAATGTTCCTACATTGTCAATAGCTTTGCTGTAAAACACACACACACACACGTATGTACACACAACCCAAAACACCACTTCCTTATTAATTAAGCTCTGCACAGAATACTAAAAATTAGCTTTAGGCCATATATTTATTTTTGTGTGTATTTGATATAATTTCACCAGTTGTATTTTTAAACACTGATATGAGGAGCAAAAAAAATTATCATATATTTAAGAATGTTTCAAATGAACACATTTGCAATGTAAACAAATTAAATGACATAATATAATGTACCATGCTGTTTTGTAGCTGTAAAAAAAGAAATGTATCCTGACTGACTATATTGACTTAACACAGGCTCATCACATCAAAAACTTTGGTCTGTTTGGTCTAAATTCAAAATCCACTTAGAAGCAGCATATTGAATTTACTTAATCCATATACTGTACGGTACAATGTTTTGTATGGGCATCTAGCTGTGTCACCTATCTTGAGAAGACTGTGGTAATCGATAAAACATTTTTGAGAATGATGAATTTTATTAAGAGATTGTGAGGATAAGCGGTACAGAAAATGGATGGATGGATGGATTGTGACTGAACCACCCACCCCCAAGAAAGTACAACATTTTATTGCTCTTTAATGTAAAGACAGGATATACTGTATGTGTATATGCATAAATACTGAATGCCCATCTGACTAAATACTTACATAGACCTTTGAAGTTTTACTTTGTCAAGAGAGATTCTCTCATACAACATTTAACCCTCTGGAACAATATAATTATAGTGTGCTTGCTTGACCCACCCTGTTGTTGCTAAGCAACTACAAAGAAAATCAGCATGTGACTAAATATTTCCCATTCAGTATTTTAAAGCATTCTCAGGCCTTTGTTGAAAAGTTGAAAGAGGCTCGTAGTATTGGTATATAACATCCTGAAATATACATTCATTTATTCATTTGTCAAAAATGTAACTACCGCCCCATACCCCACTCTCCCTACGTTTGCAAAAATAGCATATCCTCATCCTTTGAAATTGTATAGAAATATAACAAGTTGTTAACAAAATGGATGGAAGGATGCAATCCTCTCTGTATCGCTGTGTTTTATCTCCTCAGGTATCGTCTCCCCACTTCTCTGGTCCCTCTCTCCTACAACATTACCCTGTGGCCTCATCTAACACCTGACCCCGACACTGGTCTCTACCTCTTCACAGGTGAGTCGCTCTGCACAATATATATATGCACTGTTGTTTACAGTTTGCTTGATATTCTTGATATTCATATGCTGCTTTGCTACATGTGAATAAGAATTTGAACATAACAACTAATTTACTAATTCTCCTGTAAGTGTGAAAAATGGGTTGAATGTGATCCAGCATTTTAGTTTTTTTTAAAATCCCTTGGAGCGGATTTGATTTTTATTTCAATATTGTCCCACAATTGCATTTTATGTAGATTTGTATGTCATGTCTTGTCGATTGTGTTAAATTCTCAGTTTTAGGCCAGTTTCTCATGCTGTCATGTCTGTTTTTATTTTGTAGTAATTGTTACCGTCTCATTTCAGAATCTTTAGACGGTGCCCTCGTGTCTCCTCTTTATGATTGTCTCCACCCATGTCCCATTCCTCTGTGTATAAGTAGTCTGTGTCTACCCCTGTCCTTTGTGAGATAGTCTTGCCTCCTGCCATGTCCTATAACCAGCAATTATAGTAAGACTGACTGATTTTCTGTTTCCAAGAGTCCATGGTCTTGTTTCTAATGCATCCTAAGTTACTTTTGCCTCCAGTTTTACTAAGACCTTTTGTTGCCACTTTTTTGCTCCTAGTTTTTCAAGCTTTGCTGTGATTTTTCTTGTTACTCGAGATCAGAGGTGGGTAGAGCAGCCAAATATTGTACTCAATACTTTACTTTAGAATAATATGACTCAGGGTAAAAAGTAAAAAGTAGTCCTCAAAATAATTACTTGCGTAAGAGTAAGAAATTACTCTGTGAGTACTGAGTAACTAGTGAGTAACTTCCGATTTTATTTTATTTTATTTTATTTTATTTTATTTTATTTTATGGATCTGTATGCCTTTTATGCTGGAACAGTTTTGCTGTGGAACGGGAGTTTGAAATACTGATGGATTTAATTTTAAAACCAGAACATGAACGTCAAATAAAATAAAAATAACTAAATAAAATATGAATGTGCAAATTCTGATATTGCTGTACAACATTACATAAACGAAAACATAATAAATCAAATCTTTATACAAAGCTGCTGTGGCTATAAAAAGTATACACACCCCTTTTCAAATGCCACATTTTTTAGTTGTAAAACCAAAGCAAACACATTAATGTAACCTAGAATTTGTTCAACTCAACTGATTTATTTTTGTATCTTTTTGAGAGGGGAGGTAAAAATAAACAACTGAAATAAACTTCAATGTGACTGACTTGGAGTTGACGTTTAATTTGCTGCCTTCTTGGGCAGGTCACCATTGCAAAAGAGATGTTCTGTTTTAACTGGTCTTTTTCCTGCCTGTCTTTACGTTGCATGTTAAAGCTGTAGTTTCTTTGTAGTCTGTAATGTAAACACGAATCGCGCGGGGCTGTCACGACTCACTTTGATTGGCACGCGAAGGCCAATAGAAAACTTTGTGTGCGGACGTGTGACTTTCTCGTCATTTGAATTGTGAATTTGAGCCAAACATCACTGTGGTAATCACGGCACCCGATGCGGAAGTCGAAAACAAAAGTCGAAATAGATCGTGCACGCAAATTATTGAAAAATGAAAGTAGCGAGCGGCATGTAGATTATTATAACGGAGTAAAAGTACAATTTATTCTTAAAATAAATACTCGAGTAAAAGTAAAATGTATGCTTAATTAAAAATACTCTGAGAAGTACAATTTATTCAAAATGTTACTTGAGTAAATGTAACACATTCCTACTCACTTCTGCTCCACTGTGTGTTTCCTGCGTTTCAGTGGACTTTTGTTTGTACTTTAGAGAGCCCTGTTGAGTATTCAATCAATCTATTATTTTTTTAAACTTGAGGTTCATGCTTTTGGTTCCTTTTATGCCTTCTTGTCAGTAATATGTACTGTAGATGGTGAGTGGTATGTACTTTTGAGGACTATTGTAGTTGGCATTGTAGCAATCATTGTTCTAGTTATGACTAAAGCTTTTTAAAAATTGCAATAAATTTAGCATCTAACTTGACAACACAGATATATTTTTTTCCTCTCGATGCCTTTTAGAACAAAAATTGTCCACCTTAGTTGAATTTAGATACGTGTATAGGCAGGCCTACTACCTCCTGTATAGTAAATTTTAAGACTTTTCATCACAATCATCTCAACTAAAGCTTGTAGTCAATACTCGTGTTAACCATCATTTACTAAAATGTTTCATGTACTCTATTTTCTTTCCCCATCAGGTACTTCTACTGTGATGTTTGAGTGCACAACAGAAACCGATCTGGTCCTGATCCACTCTAACAAGCTCAACTACACTTTGCTGGAAAACAAAGACATTGCCCTGCTTCTTGCTTCAGGTGCATTCACATACACAGCGACATCAAATTCAGATACACATCGACACGCCAACACACACTGACGCAGAGAGATTATATCATGTGACTTAAAGATACAATATTACAATTATTGTGGACTTCCACATTTCAAGAACCCCCCCACAATAAATGAACACGCAATTAACACATCTCATTCATCTACTGTAGATGCATCTTAGGCAAACTCAAAACTCTGTCTTAAAAACTGTTTAAGTCAAACAGGTTCTACTGTTGACAACATAGTCACTAACCCAAAGCAACCCTTACTACAATATTGATGAAATATTCTCATCTCACTTTCCTGTGCCTCTGGATAGGCTGTTAGGGTGGTCGGGCCAATGCTCCTCAGTGTGTCGTAGGAACTCAGGACGTTGGTGCTAACGGTGTGGTCGACACAGCTTCTTCAAGGTCTTGCCTCGTGTGTATCATCGGCAGGGTTGTTTGCGCTGTCCACATACCTCCAGTTGCTCACGTCAGTAAGGTTCTGGATCACTGCCGCTTGTGTGCCCACAAAATCTTTATGGTGGCAAGGTTCAGATCTGATCCAGTGAAGAACAGTTGTGGAGTCTGATCAAAGAATGACATTCTTCATGGGCAAAGTGAGCTCAGTTTGAAGGACACCTGCTAGTGTGCCACCAGTGAGTGCAGCACTAAGCTCTAGCCATGGCATGGATAGTTACTTCTTTGGCACCACATGGGATCTAGCTAGGACAAAGGAAACATGGACTTCCCGCTGTTCATCTTATGTCTGTAAGTATGCAACAGACCCATATGCTCTTTCAGAAGCATGACAAAAGATGTGAAGATCTTTGTTTGATGTAGGATGGTCAGCAGATGCAGGTACATAACAGCTGGGGATTCCCATTTGAATGAGGCCACAAATCTCTTGCTCCCCAGCCAGCCATCTGTCCCGAAGGCTCTGTGGCTGGATCCGATCATCCCAGCCGAGTTGCTGCTTCCAGAGATTCTGAACCAGAATCTTGGCTCTTCTGGTAAAAAGGATAGTAAAGTGGATCATATTGACAGGCTAGTACCTTGTAGACGTTCCTCAACGTGGGATTCAGTTCTCTCCACAGATCTATGTTTGTACTTGAGGACGTCACGGAGCCAATCCCAACGTATCCCAAGAGTTCGCCACTGAATGTCCATGCTAAATTAGGACAGCCATAGTTCACTGCTCTCAGATCTGACGTCGGATGGAAGATCCTCAATGACCGCTGGAACGTTGGTAGCCCACTGACGTATCTCAAAGCCACCAGTGTGGAGCAGCTGGCACAGACCGTTGACAACATTCTTTGCTTCCTCCTTTGAATTGGTGCTGCTGAGCCAGTTATCCACATAAAATGACAGCTTGACACAATCAACAAGATCATTGTTGGATTTACTTGTGTCCTGGACATGTTGCTGCAGGGCGTAGATGGCACAGCAAGAGCTGCATGTAGTGCCAAATGGCAGAACTTGCCATTCATAGATCTTCGGGTCTCCAGTCCTCTTCATATCCTGCCAGATGAAGCGTAGACCTGATCTATCATTTGGCAAAAGGTGAATTTGGTGGAACATACCTTTAATGTCACCGCTTACTGCAACTGGATACTGCCTGAACCGAATAATAACTCCTAGTAGTGATGGAACTAGATCAGGTCCAGGAAGTAGGTGGTCATTGAGGGACTTGCCTTCATACTGTAAAGACCAGTTAAAGACAATACTATCCTTGTTGTTGTGTCGCACCATATGGTAAGATATAAACCAGATTTCTGGGGTTTATTTGGCTACCTTAGGTGGTACCACTGCCACATAGCCCATGTTCTCCAACTTTCGGATCTCCTGGCAGTATAACTTGGCATGGTGCAGGTCTTCGGTGAGTCGCCTCTTGGACTTGGCAACATTGCCTCCATGGGAGCTTGAAAGGCAGTGGACTGGGCTCGACGAAGCAACGGTGTTGCATATCGCAGTATTCCGTCTACAGGAACCCTAATTGTGGATATTTGGAGAGGGTCTAAGGTTTGCTGATCTTGAGTCTATTGGGTTATCTGTTTCTTGCTCATATAAGGTAGCACAAATTCAAATTGGCACAAATTCATGGTGCCAAATTCGCTCAACATTCCGGTAGAGCTCACAGGGTGGTGAGCCTATTGCTGTGAACAGGCAGTGTTGTTCAGATGCAGGTACTTCATCAGAACAGGTGGGACCATGAAGTGACCAGCCAATATTTGTGTGGACTGGGATGGGTCCTCCAGGTGGCCCTGACTGGACTAGCTCTATGGGTGCCAAGAGACGTGGCATGTCAGATCCGATAAGCTTTAGTGGTGGAGCATGGTCAAAAGCAGACAAGGATAAGTTGCAGGGGGTGTTTATATCTTTGTTGGAGTGTCGTCACTGGATAGGTATATTCTGGGAGAGCTAGATTCTCAGAAGTGAATGCCTGATGTATGTGATATTTCTCCTGGGACTTGGACAGCACCAGGAGCTGCAGGACCTTTTGGTGAACTGTTCTGAGTGTGAGTGTCTTAGGCTCTGAGGTGAGGGTGAAGCCTTTCACAGCTTGCAGCAAGATGATGCTTCGATCTGAGCCATCGTCCAATACTGCGTAATTCTCCAATGCTCTGTCTCCATTATGAAGAAAGACCTTCACCACTTTCAGGATGACCTTGGGGTATCTGTTTCGCCGATCAAAGTACACCTTTCTAGTAGTAGCAGTCACCAGGAGCACACTCTTCTGGATTTGCTGGACAGCTTCATGTAGTGTGGTCAGATGCCTGTTTTTGCGAATATTACAAGGTCGCTTGAGGGTGCAAACTTTAGGCTTGTGAAATGGTCCGCACTTCCAACACCACTGTCCCGCTGTCAACCACCTAACGATCTGGTCTGTGTTCAATTTCTTGAAGTCTTCTTCTTCTTCTTTTCCTTTCGGCTTGTCCCGTTAGGGGTCGCCACAGCGTGTCATCCTTTTCCATGAGAGCCTATCTCCTGCATCCTCCTCTCGAACACCAACTGCCATCATGTCTTCCCTCACGACATCCATCAACCTTCTCTTTGGTCTTCCTCTAGCTCTCTTGCCTGGCAGCTCCATCCTCATCATCCTTCTACCAATATACTCACTCTCTCTCCTCTGGACGTGTCCAAACCATTGAAGTCTGCTCTCTCTAACTTTGTCACCAAAACATCGAACCTTGGCTGTCCCTCTGATGAGCTCATTTCTAATTTTATCCAACCTGGTCACTCCGAGAGCGAACCTCAACATCTTCATTTCCGCCACCTCCAGCTCTGCTTCCTGTTTTCTCTTCAGTGCCACTGTCTCTAATCCGTACATCATGGCTGGCCTCACCACTGTTTTATAAACTTTGCCCTTCATCCTAGCAGAGACTCTTCTGTCACATAACACACCTGACACCTTCCTCCACCCGTTCCAACCTGCTTGGACCCGTTTCTTCACTTCCTGACCACACTCACCATTGCTCTGGACGGTTGACCCCAAGTATTTAAAGTCCTCTACCCTTGCCATCTCTTCTCCCTGTAGCCTCATTTTTCCCCCACCACCCCTCTCATTCATGCACATATATTCTGTTTTACTTCGGCTAATCTTCATTCCTCTTCTTTCCAGTGCATGCCTCCATCTTTCTAACTGTTCCTCCAGCTGCTCCCTGCTTTCACTGCAGATCACAATGTCATCTGCAAACATCATGGTCCACGGGGATTCCAGTCTAACCTCATCTGTCAGCCTATCCATCACCACTGCAAAAAGGAAGGGGCTCAGGACTGATCCCTGATGCAGTCCCACGTCCACCTTAAATTCTTCTGTCACACCGACAGCACACCTCACCGCTGTTCTGCTGCCCTCGTACATGTCCTGTATTATTCTAACATACTTCTCTGCCACTCCAGACTTCCGCATGCAGTACCACAGTTCCTCTCTGGGTACTCTGTCATAGGCTTTCTCTAGATCTACAAAGACACAATGTAGCTCCTTCTGACCTTCTCTGTACTTTTCCATCAACATCCTCAAGGCAAATAATGCATCTGTGGTACTCTTTCTAGGCATGAAACCATACTGTTGCTCGCAAATACTCACTTCTGTCCTGAGTCTAGCCTCCACTACTCTTTCCCATAACTTCATTGTGTGGCTCATCAACTTTATTCCTCTATAGTTGCCACAGCTCTGCACATCACCTTTGTTCTTAAAAATGGGCACCAGTACACTTTTCCTCCATTCCTCAGGCATCTTCTCACGCACTAGAATTCTATTGAACAAGCTGGTCAAAAACTCCACAGCCACCTCTCCTAGATGCTTCCATACCTCCACAGGAATGTCATCAGGACCAACTGCCTTTCCATTTTTCATTCTCTTTAATGCCTTTCTAACTTCCCCCTTACTAATCATTGCCACTTCCTGGTCCACCACACTTGCCTCTTCTACTCTCCCTTCTCTATCATTTTCCTCATTCATCAACTCCTCGAAGTATTCTTTCCATCTACCTAGCACACTGCTGGCACCAGTCAACATATTTCCATCTCTATCCTTAATCACCCTAACCTGCTGCACATCCTTCCCATCTCTATCCCTCTGTCTGGCCAGCCTGTATAGATCCTTTTCTCCTTCTTTAGTGTCCAACCTGCCATACATGTCATCATATGCCTCTTGTTTTGCCTTTGCCACCTCTACCTTTGCCCTGTGTCGCATCTCAATGTATTCCTTTCGCCTCTCCTCGGTCCTCTCAGTGTCCCACTTCTTCTTAGCTAACCGTTTTCCTTGTATGATTTCCTGTACTGTGAGGTTCCACCACCAAGTCTCCTTCTCTCCTTTCCTGCCAGAAGATACACCTAGTACTCTCCTGCCTGCTTCTCTGATCACCTTGGCTGCAGTGGTCCAGTCTTCTGGAAGCTCTTCCCGTCCACCGAGAGCCTGTCTCACCTCTTCCCGAAAAGCTGCACAACACTCGTCCTGTCTCAGCTTCCACCACATGGTTCTCTTCTCTGCCTTTGTCTTCCTAATTTTCCTCCCCACCACCAGAGTCATCTTACAAACCACCATCCTATGCTGTCTAGCCACACTCTCCCCTACCACTACCTTACAGTTGGTAACCTCCTTCAGATTACATCGTCTGCACAAGATGTAATCCACCTGTGTGCTTCTACCTCCGCTCTTGTAGGTCATCCTATGTTCGTGCCTCTTCTGGAAAAAAGTGTTCACTACAGCCATTTGCATCCTTGTTGCAAAGTCTACCACCATCTGTCCCTCCAAGCTCCTTTCCTGGATACCGTACTTACCCATCACTTCTTCATCACCCTTATTACCTTCACCAACATGTCCATTACAATCTGCACCAATTACGACTCTCTCTCTGTCTGGGATGCTCAGAACTACATCATCTAGCTCCTTCCAGAATTTCTCTTTCACCTCTAGGTCACATCCTACCTGTGGGGCATAGCCACTAATCACATTACACATAACACCCTCAATTTCAAATTTCAGCCTCATCACTCGATCTGATACTCTTTTCACCTCCAAGACATTCTTAGCCAACTCTTCTTTTAAAATAACCCCGACTCCATTTCTCTTCCCATCTACACCATGGTAAAATAATTTAAACCCTGCCCCTAAACTTCTAGCCTTACTGCCTTTCCACCTGGTCTCCTGGACACACAATATATCAACCTTTCTCCTAATCATCATGTCAACCAACTCCCGAGATTTTCCTGTCATAGTCCCAACATTCAAAGTCCCCACATTCAGTTCTAGGCTCTGTGTTTTCCTCTTCTCTTTCTGCCGAAGAACCCGCTTTCCACCTCTTCTTCTTCTTCTTCTTTGACTTTGACTTCGACCCACAGTAGCTGGATTTCCAACAGCGCCCTGCAGGTTGACGGCGCCGGTGGCGGACGTTGTTAACCCGGGCCACGACCGATCCGGTATGGAATTCTTTGGATGAACGCTCCTGACGCAACCCTCTGCATTTATCCGGGCTTGGGACCGGCCTACAGTTTGCACTGACTTGTGCCCCCCATAGGGCTGCATTCAATTTCTTGAAGTCTGTATTCAGGAAATTCTCTGTATTCTCACATTGGGGACAGTATGGTTTAGGTTTGGAAGTGGATTTCCGGTGTGCAGTCCTACCTTTGGGGCCTTAGTCTTTACTGACAGTGAGGAAGAATGTTGTTGATTTCTCCTTTGGCTTATTGAAAGAGCATTCATTGTTCTTTCTTTGCTGGCTTGGGAGCTTCACGATTATAGAGAGTTGCAGCTGTCCGTTGTGGCGACAATCCCCAAAACCGTTGGTGGACTCCAATGGGTGAGGAATGCCAGAAAGGTGAAGAAGGAGCCCTATCGAGCCTTTTTGCCCAGTGAGACTCCAGGGGCAGCTGATGGCTACAGACAGGCCAAGCAGAATGCAGCTTTGGTGATTTCTTAGGCAAAAACTCAGGCATGGGATGAGTTACGTGAGGCAACGAAGAGCCGGGCTCTCCATTAGAGATAGGGTGAGAAGCCTGTTAATTCGGGAGGGTCTCGGAGTAGAGCTGCTGATCCTCTGCATCGAGAGAAGCCAGATGAGGTGGCTTGGGCATCTTGACGCCTCCCTGTTGGGGTGTTCCGGGAAAGTCCCACTGGGATGATGTCCCCCAGGATAACCCAAGACATGCTGGAGAGACGATGTCTCCCGTTTGGCTTGGGAACACCTTGGGATCCCCCCGAAAGAGCTGGACAAAGTGGCTGGGGAGAAGGAACTTTGGGCTTCTCTGCTCGAGCTGCTGCCCCTGTGACCCGACCCCGGATCAGCAAAAGAAAATGGATGGATGGATGGTTTTCTACAAGGGCGTGGTGCAGCATATGGTTAGTGCCTCTTCCTTACAGTCAAAAGGATATGGATTCGAATCTTGGCTCAGGCCTCTCTGAGTGGAGGTTCGATATTCTCCTTATGCTTGCCACATTGAATGTTGGGTTAATTGGAAGTTCATCGGTGTGGATGAGTGTGCAAGATTTTTTTGTCTATATGTGTGTGATGTGATTTGGCAACCAGTCCAGGGCATACTTTGCCGCCTTCTCGCTTAAAGTCACCTGGTATAGGCCCATCTGTGATCCTGAGCATGAAAAGTAATGGAAATGAATGGTTTCAACAAGTGCATATCTCAACTTTTAGATGCATATTTCCATTCAGGCGATGGTTTTATTCCCAGCATTACGTCCACCTGGCTGCAGCCAAAGACACAGTACCTGGTGGTCCAGCTAAATGGTAGATTAACTCAAGGAGAGACATATCTTCTGCACACTGAATTCACTGGAGAGCTGGCTGATGACTTAGCTGGCCTTTACAGAAGTGAATATGTAGAAGATGGAGCCAGAAGGTACAGTAAGATCTATTGTATATTTCCATATTTTAAGATTTGTTTTGAGTCAGGTAAGGTCAGCTGCTCAGAATGATGACAACTTGTTCACAGGATTGTTGCTACCTCTCAGATGCATCCAACTAATGCAAGGAAAACCTTCCCTTGTTTCGATGAACCAGCTATGAAAGCTGTTTTCTACATAACGCTCATCCACTCACCTGAAACTGTAGCGCTGTCCAATGGCCATGAAACAGGTTAGTTTCAACTGCAGCATTTATTCATAGAGTAAATAGGGGATCTGCCTCCTTTGTTTTACACTTACGAACAGTTTCAAATACTTAATTCCTCTCTCAAAATGTGTTCAATGTAAATTAGTCACTGCTCATCTACCTACCGACGGTATTACTACATGAGGTTTACAGAAATGCAATCTGTAAATTAAAATCATAATCCAACAAGAAAAACATTTAAAATCATTACGCAAAATACATTGCTGTGATTTTAAAGTAAGCACAGACGGTGCTCAGGTATTTATTTATGGCATAGCGAGGTTGGAGGATAAAACTACAACATGGCTATCAGGATGAAGTATGAAGTGAATGTGTTTCCAATTGATTTTTAAACATCTGTTGATCACCCCCACACAATCTTTTTTGTTTGTGTTAATTTCAGATGCTGTTAACACCACTATTGATGGAGTAGCCGTGACAAGGACCACATTTGAGCCAACTAAAAAAATGTCAACTTATTTATTGGCCATTGTCATCTCAGACTACACACATCTCAATTCGACACAAGGCAATATCTTGGTAATATTTGATTAGTGGCAGTAGATTGTTCTATAGGCGGCAGGGTGGATGACTTGTTAGCACATCCCCTTCACAGTTCAGGGATTGTGGGTTTAAATCCAGGCTCTGGCCTTCCTGTGTCATTTGCATGTTTTTCCTATGCCTGTGTGGTTTTCGCTCACATTTGAAAAACATGCATAGTAAGTTCATTGAACACTCTAAATTATCCATTGGTGTGAATGGTAGTTTTTTTATTTGTATTTTTTTTTTTTATGTGCCCTGTGATTGGCTGGCTACCAGTCTATGGTGCACCCCGCCTCTCGCGCAAATTCAGCTGGAATAGGCAAGCACACCCACGACCCTAGTGCGGATAAGCAGTGTAGCAAATGGATGGATGGATGGATCACCTTTGAGAAGAACAGATTACATTTAAATTAATTCTTGGGTTTTGCTACTCTTGAATATACTATTCTGCTGAATGGAAGTACTGTATAACTCCATGCTCTAAAAAAGTGAATTTAAAACATATTTGTTTTTTTCACCACTTTATGAAACTTACGTTACGATTAATGCATGCAATACAAACATGGGTGTGTTTTCAGATACGTATCTGGGCTCGAAGGAAGGCCATGGAGCAAGGACACGGAAACTACGCTCTCAATGTGACAGGACCCATACTGAACTTTCTTCAATGCTATTACAACATCTCCTATCCTCTGAGGAAGTTGGGTCAGACCTGTACAATAAGCCTTGCTCCGATTTTAATATGGAAAATAATGATACTGTACTGAATTTAATCATTGAATCAGATACATGCTTTTCAGTGCTTTATTTATGAATCATTTGAGGATGCCTGCAAAGACCGTACAATCAATCATTTCTCTCCTGTGCTCTCATTTCACAGATCAAATTGCTCTGCCAGACTTTTATTTTGGGGCGATGGAGAATTGGGGTTTGGTGACATACAGAGAAACCAAACTGCTGAACAGCCCTTTGACCTCCACCAGTCAAAATAAAGAGTCAACAGCCACCATCATTGCTCATGAACTAGCTCACATGGTTTGGTGATTAATGTCACACTTAAAACAAGTCCTTCAACTGACTGATGAACTAAAGGTGTTCTGTGATGTCATTCTCTGATGCAGTGGTTTGGTAATCTGGTAACCCTGAGGTGGTGGAATGAAGTGTGGCTCAATGAGGGCTTTGCTTCATATGTGTCTTATCTGGCAGCGGACTCTGTTGAGCCCACATGGGGCTTGGTAAGAACCTCATTTCAGTTTTTATCTTAAGTGTTTTTAAGCAATTTAAGCAATATATTTTCAGTATTTCCCTATGTTTGCGGCTTCTATTCTCTTCTTTTCTTCGCAGTACATGCCAACATCTGTCTGGTTTCATTCTCACACTATTGCAAATATTGGGCACCATTCACAAAAAATAAGTTGTTGAGGTTTTTCAAGATGTTACTGTTCCACTTCTGCATTGACGCTGTTACTCTTTTGAGTCATGTACAGTGCTTCTGCATAGTTGTATTACTTTACTCAACAAATCTGTATTGTGAACACCAGAAATTGATCACACATCACTGTTTCTTTGTTCCAGAAAGATCAGATCGTTCTCAGTGACATCCACAGAGTGTTTGCAGTTGATGCCTTGACCTCTTCTCATCCTTTGTCTTCTAAAGAAGACAGTATTGTACTGCCAGAGCAGATCAGTCAGCAGTTTGATATCGTCTCATACAGCAAGGTTTAACACAAATACACACACACGCACACACACATTGGTTTTCATGGCAGGTCGTCCGGCGGGTTATCTGTTGGGCGTCTGGCCACAGGAGAAAGCTACGGTTTGGCGCACGTGACGCGAGGGCAGGAACATATGTTGGATGGGTCCTGGATGCAGTGGTATGTGGCAGCGACTCTGGATGCCCCTGCCCGTCAGGCCCTTCCCGTGGTCAGCTTCCGTTACTAAAATAAGAGTACTATTCACTGAAGTTGCATTGAATCTAACTTTTATGGACATCAGTTGCACACAAGTGGCACGGCGATTGACTGGTTAGCACATCTGCCTCACAGTTCTGAGACCTGGGTTCAAATCCGGCCTCCCCTATGCAGAGTTTGCATGTTGCGTTGGTTTAATTGAAGACTCTAAATTGCCCGTAGGTGTTAATGTGAGTGCGAATGGTTGTTTGTTTATATGTGCCCTGCGATTGGATGGCGACCAGTTCAGGGTGTAACCCGCCTCTTGCCCAGAGTCAGCTGGGATAGGCTCCAGCATGCCCGCGACCGTAGTGAGGATAAGCGGTACGGAAAATGAATGAATGAATGAGTTTTGAGTTTCACACTATTCACATTGCATTATACTTTTTTGGGCCATAAGACACTTGTAGAATTGAACATTTATTCAATCCCGGGCCTTCAGAGTTTTTGGTTCAGTCCTTAAACTATTCTCACAGTCATGCTTTGCGAGTACGATGGAAGAAGTGATGAAACAACTTTTTTACTGCCTGCGCCTGTGAATATTCTGTTGCTCCAGGCTTTCCTTTACTGAAAGGGATTACTCTTCACCTAATGGTAGTGGATTGCATGCCTTCTTCACTATTGTCAGTAACTATTTCTCTGGAAGCAATCAAGGTACATCTTATTAATGTGAACAAACTACTTGAACTCAGTTCATCCTGGGATGTGGTTATATCATGTAACTGTGGAGAATCTTGAGCGAAAGCATCTTTCATCTGAAAGGGGAAAATAAATCACCTGACCCTACCAAAGAAAATTGGATGCATGTTGCATCTTGCTAGTACAAGATTAGAATATAGGTTATAATGATTGGTGCTTACCTTGTGTATCACTGTTCAGTCTTTCCAAAATATTTATATACTGTCGCCTTAGCTAGCATGCACGTCGTCACCGCCGATGAAATGTGTCTTCGAAATGGCTCAGGTGTTGCCTAATCAACACTGGTAATCAGCCACATTTGGAAGGGCTTTGTGTGTGTAATGACTCTAATGCAGGTGGAGCCCAAACTTTATAGGAATGTTCATCTTAATTTAAAAGGGTTTCCCTTACTGTGCACCTAATCTTTGGTCCTTGTACCACAAAAGCTCCCCGTGACGTGACTTTGGAAACCGATCTATGGCCCCAAAATGTGATGAATATACACATGAACACAAAGCTATTAGTGTTATCTGATATTGTGCTGCTTGGGTACTATGGTTTATAATTGATT
The DNA here is from genome assembly GCF_024500385.1 of Phyllopteryx taeniolatus. Lineage (NCBI taxonomy): Eukaryota > Metazoa > Chordata > Actinopteri > Syngnathiformes > Syngnathidae > Phyllopteryx > Phyllopteryx taeniolatus. Next base: position 1,403,659 of record NC_084506.1, read on the forward strand.
GACTGCTATTAGTTCTGTATTTTCTTATTAATGTCCTCTATTGCTGTCTGTTTCCTCAGGGTGCAGCAGTCTTGAGAATGTTGTCTGGTTTCCTATCAGAGCCTGTCTTTGTCCAAGGACTCAGTGTATGTGTCTTTGCGCAAACAAATGTCTATTATTTTTCTTCAGTTCTGCTTAAGCATTTTCTATTGCTGAAGAATAATCTGCAATATTGTCTAGAGCCCCTCCCACCCCACCCTCACCCCGCCCCAGCCCCCCAACTAAAGCCAAATATAATGCAGCAGCACAATATGCTTTTTTTTCTTCTTCTCCAGAAATACCTCAGCAACTTTGCCTACAGTAACACAGTAGGAAATGACCTGTGGGAAAATTTACAAAGGGTAATCAGTTTACTTCCATTCCTTTTTTTCTCTTACTTCCAGAGCCTATATTAAAGATTGTATTAAATCTACTGTAGCATGCTATTCAGTATTGCTACTGTAATTGATTCATTTTCTTTTTAATGTTCAATTCCCAAATAGAATTGTTTCAAGTAAAAGGCAATGTTTTCAAAATGCACATCAGAATGTATGGATTGTATGAGTAATAGTGTGAAAGTACATGTAAAATTACAAACAAATACTTCTGAGTGTAATTTTATGTTTGGTTCTGCAAAAGTATCTGTATCTGTATTATATGACATAGGTTGTGGTAAAAAAAAAAAACTTTTTATGAGACGTGAACACAAATAAATATAGAACAATTTTATCATTATTTTACAGATTCTTAAAAAAATCTGATATAGTCTTAGTGTTACACTAAGAATGCCAATGTCAATTTGTCAATAGGCGGTCGAAGCCAACAATGTTTATCTTCCTCATCGAGTTCATGACATCATGAATCGTTGGGTACTTCAGATGGGCTTCCCTGTCGTTACCATAGATACTGCCACAGGAAAAGTATCTCAGAAGCACTTCTTGCTGGACACTGACTCGAAAGTCTCAGTGGGATCACCATTTGAGTATGCAACTACACTTTTCTATGACAGTAAGTGGACACATAGTGTTTGACTACTGTATATGTCACTAATTCTTTTATGCTATCCAATTTGTTTCTATATTGAATTCTACAGCTATGAGTGGCTGATTCCAATTCGATGGATGAAGTCTGGTGAGGTCCAAAGAGATATCTGGTGGCTGATGGAAAAAACAGGTATGGGACTAAAGGATTAATTAATTAATTAATGCCACACTAATAAAGAAATGACCGTAATATGGAAAGTCTGAAGAATAATAAAGAGGGATCTTGTTTGATGTGCGTCCTGCATCTGAGATGCACAAAAATTAGCAGGGATGCATAAAGTATGCTCAATCTGCTTTTTAGGACGCAGAGCTATGGCTTAGTACTCCGACTTGGCGCTGGAAAAACGACGTATCATTTATTTATTTTTTTGACGAGACAGGATTATTTGTCCACATATGCGCTCTAATTTATGAATGAAAATAAAAAGGGTGCGTACAGGTGCTCAGTCAGCTGGGACATTTCCCATTTCCTGTCAGCTTGTTATTATGGAACTGTTGGATTTATCTTACCCAACATTATAAAAAATAGACACAAAAGGAATGAAGACGCTGGTTTCTTTTTCTCATGAGGAGGGCGTATGGGAGATTGTTCAGATCACAGCCTCTCAACACGCTCTAACCAATCTCTCCCGTCGCTCCTGCATTTATTTGAAAATAGGAGGGTTTTTCCCAGACATAATGTTCTAAACAATAAGACACAACACAAAACATTGGACCAACACCTGTCACGTCCCCGACCACATCCGATCACGTCCTTGGTCCAGGCACCCTTCCATCGGATGATGCTGAGTCATCTTTTCGAAGGCGAGACATCTAAAATCGTCCATAATACTAATGCAAGCTAAGCAAATAAATGATAACTTCTAGAATATATTTAACATTTCCCTCCTGTTTATCATGTATTTGCACAAATTCTCATATCATCTTACAGTCACTTCATTTCGATTTTTAATTGTAGAATCATTTTTATGAAACAAATACATTTACACTCAGAGTAAACTTGTCATACATGAATGTTGTAGTTTAAACATCGTAATCACCTGGATCAGGAAACAAATCAGGTAAAACAACATCATCATCATCATCGTCATTATTATCAACCTCCAATAAAGGATAAATCTGCTCCATACGGTTCCATGTGGGTTATGGCTGTGGTGATTAATTTACTGATTAATGCCCGAATGCATGGGATACAACAACATCCACACAATGTCAGAATGGCTGCAAAAACAGCAATTGATATCAATATTGGTGAAATTAGGGTTTTATATTTACCAAAAACGTCCATTGAGCTGTTTCACAAGGAGTGTTGATTGAGGGTCCGTAGACCATCGATGGCTCTGGTCAAGCTGCCATCTGAAGCAGTATTGTTTGTTCTCCAAACATACCGCAAACACCTCCCTCTCTTGCGAGGAGCATGTCGACAGCTATGCGGTCTTTGGAACGTCCTTGAGCTGCTCGTGCACAGCTTCCAACCCACTCTGAGTCCAATTTCCTAATCTCTGTACATTGAAGTGGATATAGTTTATCCCATCAACATTTTTATTAATCGTACACCAACAGCATATGAAGTATTCAAATCCTCCTGCAACTTGGTCAGCTAATTTGTATTGATTAGGAACCCCACGAGGAACACCATGTATGTTTTATGTTGGATAATTTTGCCTCTGCCAGGATAAATCTCTTTTTTGTCAAGTATGTCCAAAACACACAAGGAATTTGTCTCCGGTAGTTGGAGCCGCTCTAGTACAACAGACAGTCAATTTACAGAACACTTTGGAGACATAAAGACATTGACAAAAAATAATTGTGCAAAAAGATGCAGTCCTCTAGCAGCAGTTTGAATGACTAATATCGCAATAGTCCGGTGCAAAGATCATTGTGCAAAGGGCGCTGAGACTTCAAGGAGTGTATGCGGTTTAAAGTGACGAGTAGTGCGATAATCTGGGACAATGGTTGTGCAAATGTTGCAGATGCTCCTCAATCAGTGTGCAAATGGAATAATACAATCTTGTGATAATTATGCCGGAACTATGCGCAACAAAGGCCTGGGACCCATGCAAACAACACAATCTTTTCTCGCTACATTTGCTGCTTGTTCCATCAATAGTAACCAATTGTTATTTTGTCCTGAAACTCCTGTGACAACTAGGAACCAATCATCAGTAGTTATGTTGTTAACCATTAAAATTTGTCTACCTTTCTTTGAAGTTTTCAATGGCATTTTTGGTTTAACACGGTTCCTATAACACAATACTACTTGGAAGTGGGGATCTTTTCCACCAGAATAGGCCCACAAGCTCACTATCAAACACATTGGGTGACTTGTATTTCAATATTAAACTATGGGCCGTTTTGCTTATGTTAAACTTCTTTCTTTGTTCTTTTGCTGTTCTTTTTGACCAACTGGACCAATCATAACCTGTTTCACCAATAAGGTGTTTCCATTCAAAACCTATAGTTGCATACCAGTCATATCTAAATCCCCAATTCTGCCCATTCTCTTGAGCATCATTGGTGAGAGGCGCATATGGAATTATGATTAAAGCAGCTTGATTTTGGGGGCACAAAATATTAAACCGTTTTGCCGCATTTGGAGGCCATGCCCACAATTTTGATCATCAGCTGTACTCCTTTTGATACGAGTTAATGATTAAAACAATTTGTTATTGGGTTCGTCATATTGGTCCAGTTGGTAGGTGATTTTCTATCTAAAAAATGGGTTTTATCATTGAGGGTGGGACGTCCCATGTACCACAAAAACAAAACCAACATCATAGTAGCCAAAGTTGCTACGTAACAACTTATCGAATCTCATAACCAACGTGGGTGTGCCTTTCTGCTGAGTTCTCACTAAAAGGGTTGGTGTCTTTTTTCTTCACTGACCAGCAAGCGTTTTCAGAATCTACACATCTGCTCCCGCTCTGTTATCAGACTTTTGCTCACCTTCCCAATTTGAGTACTCAGCTGAAATGACTCTTACAGTGTGTTAAATGAACCCACGTGTTTCTTTCTGCTATTTTTTAGGGCTGTAAAGTGTCAATCTATCTGTGCCACCATCCCTCCGGTTGAGACGTGACACAGCATGTCTCAATATAGCAGCCCATTTGAATAGTTTTTTTTTTTTTTTTTTTTTCCCTGTGCTAATGTAAATTTCATTCTGTAGTTTTGCACTTTGTTTTTCCCAATAATTGCGTTCTTGTTGTGGAATTCTCATAATGGCTATCAGTATAGATTGTACCATCTTTATTTATCATTAGTTTGCATGCCTCGATTAATGCTACTAATTCAGCAGCTTGTTCAGCCAATTCCTGTTAATCATGCTGCGTGCCTTCATCATTAAGGGTGTTAGTGTGGCTGGATTTAAGGTTGTGCATCGCTCAACAGTCAAATGTGGTTCTGATAGCAAATGGCAATGCAAGATAAATGTCTTGCAGGTGATTTGCAATAGGAGAGCAGACACTGTATGTGGGACCTTTAGGGTGAACTGCTCTCTAGTTGAAAAATAAGCTATTGGTCTTATCACCGTATTGTTGTGTAAGTACGGAGGTCATGCAATAGCTTTTACAATCTACCATTTGAATGAATGTTTTATCATTAAATTTGGAAGGCCTAGCGCAGCACTGGAGACCAAATGTTGTTTAATGTCACAGAAGGCCTTTTCTGCCTCTGTACTCCATTAAACAGGTGATGTCATTTTAAGGTTGTTTTCATATATTAATTTTGACAATGGTGCAACAATTTCTGCATAGTTTGGAATCCATGCTGTACAATAATTTGTCAGACCTAAAAATGATTATTATGTTTCTTCGTCTGTGGTTTAGGATTTTTTAAGACTATAGCTCTCCTGTCTTCTAATATAGTCTTTCCTCCTATACTTAAATTATGGCCTAGACATTTAACTTGTCTTTTACATCATTGCAATTTATTTTTGTTAACTTTATGTCCCTCTTCTGTTAGATGATGCAGTAAGGTCAATGAATCTTTGCATGTGTCTTCATCTGTAGATGCCAGAAGACATGCGTGTTGTCATAACTTGTGAATAATTAGTTAGACTTTCACAGTAACCTTGCGGTAATCTAGTAAATGTATATATATATATATATATATATATATATTTTTTTTTTTTCTCAAATGTGAATGCAAACCAAAATTGACTGTTATTTTCTATTGGTACTGAAAAGAATGCATTAATGCATTAATGCATTAATGTCCACTACTGTAAACACAGTAGCGTCTGGTCTTAATGAATTTAACAATGTGCGTGGGTTTGGTACGCATGCTCTGTATTACTGCAGCTCATCACATTCTTTTTTATCTTCTATTTTTGTGATAAGCTCCAAGGCTGCAGACAACAGCCTTTCCCACGTTTAACGGTGGCTTGTCTTTTATTTTTTATATAATTTGATTCCTGCAACGCGGCTATTTTTTGTGTATTTAACCAACCTGTAAAGCCGTGTTCGGTTATCCCTGTCTCTAAATATAAAATTTTATCAGGATCCTGTTTCTTTTTTTCTTTTAAATTTAATTTAATGAACCTCCAACCTTTACACTGCAGTGTATTCCTGTTTTTTATTTTACTACTTCCTTTCCCCATTTGAAAGAATTTGGTTCAGTGTAATACTACCTAGGGTAGTCTAGAACACTGTTTCTTTTCAGTAGGACGGTGATTCAAATTTACTTTCTGTGGTAATTCTCACTTCAACTCTTTCGAGTGGAGAATTCTTGCCTTTGCATCCACAAAAGTCCACCGTTTACTTTCCCACTGTTTTGGTATGGAATGAAAAACCTAGTGGTTTCCCATTTCCCATTTACACTCTCATTCAAAGAGTTTTCATTCACACTGGCTCGTCAGAGGACTCCGCCGTCCCATACGGAATTTAACTACGTCTGTCAACAGCTCATTAGAGGACTCCGCCATCCTATACGGAATTTAACTACGACGCCACGAAACTTTCCTAGTTTCTTTATTCTACCCGCCATTGACTAGTATCCACAGGGTTTATTAAACACGGAATTTAAGTACGTACAGGACTCCGCCGTCCTCGCGGAATTTCTGGACTCCGGCGTCCTTTTTCCTAAAAATTTTTTTTAAATTTAACTCACCAGTCGTCTTCAATCCTGTGGATTGTCGTCAACCTTCAGATCCCAGTTGAGGAGAACGAAGACCAGTCCCGTAAAGGGTCTTACTTGCCGTGGCCACGGTCTCTTAACTGGAAGTCGGCTTCCACAACTGGAATCCTCGGGTGTGTTGACATCCGGCTCGAAGGACCAATTTAATGTTGGATTTATCTTACCCAACATTATAAAAAATAGACACAAAAGGAATGAAGACGCTGGTTTCTTTTTCTCATGAGGAGGGCGTATGGGAGATTGTTCAGATCACAGCCTCTCAACACGCTCTAACCAATCTCTCCCGTCGCTCCTGCATTTATTTGAAAATAGGAGGGTTTTTCCCAGACATAATGTTCTAAACAATAAGACACAACACAAAACATTGGACCAACACCTGTCACGTCCCCGACCACATCCGATCACGTCCTTGGTCCAGGCACCCTTCCATCGGATGATGCTGAGTCATCTTTTCGAAGGCGAGACATCTAAAATCGTCCATAATACTAATGCAAGCTAAGCAAATAAATGATAACTTCTAGAATATATTTAACAGGAACCCTTTGCCCAACAATGCAAATAAAAGCATGACAGCGTATATGGTGCACGTATGACCACATTCTATATCGCGTTACTCACTATTGTAAGAGATGTAGCAATTGAACATGCTGACAAACCAGTGTTTTAAAAAATCTGTGGACTTTTGAAAAGTACGACAAATCTTGAATATAAACAGGTTGCTTTGGTCTACTTGTGTTAATTATGTTGCTACTTGGCACTTTTTCTTAACAAACTGCAAACTTGATTGGCAGTACATTGCCTTTCCAGGCATTAATGACTGTTTATACCTCTGTGCTAAATATTTAATATTTGTTCAAGTGCAATTTTTGTGAACAAAGCCCGAACTTAATCTAAGTTATATATTCTATTATATATATATATATATATATATATATATATATATATATATATATATATATATATATATATTGCTTTTTCTAGATTCCATATATTCATGGTGGATGACTGGTTAGCACATCTGCCTCACAGTTCTGAGGACCCTGTCTGTGTGGAGTTTGCATGTTCTCCCCATGCCTGCATGGGTTTTCTCCGGGTACTCCGGTTTCCTCCCACGTTCCAAAAACATGCATGGTAGGTTAATTGAAAACTGTAAATTGTCCGTAGGTGTGAATATGAGTGTGACTGGTTGTTTGTCTATACTGTATGTGCGCTGCGATTGGCTGGCAATCAGTTCAGGGTGAACCCACCTTTCGCCCAGCATCAGATGGAATAGGCTCCAGCACGCCTGCGACCCTAGTGAGGATTAGCGATCAAGAAAATGAATGGAGGGATGGATATTCCGTGATGATAAATTGCAGGGAGTCATGGTTCCTGAGTTGGGCGTCATTGTTTCCACGACATGTACATCCTGGGACTCACATAGTCTCAAGTGTAAAATGAGCTAAGAATAAAATTTAGGAGTGACTGTAACTTGATATTTTAGGTCACATCTGGAGAAATCTGCCGAAAACCAAAATTGAATGCCAGTGTCCTTCAAGCCCTCAGGAGGCACTACATTAAAAAACAACATCGTTGTGTAAAGGATATTGCCACTTGGGCTTTGGAAAACCATTGTGAATTAACACATTTCATTGCTACAGCTACAAATGCAAGTTAAAACTCTACCATGCAAAGAGAAAGCCATATATCTACAACACTCAGAAACACTGCCAACTTCTCTGGGTCCGAGCTTATGTGAGAAGGACTGGCGCAAAGTGGAAAAGTGTCCTGTGGTCTGACGAGTTCGGATTTCAAATTTTCAGGGGAAATCATGGACGTCATGGACGAAATGACCATCTGGCTAGTTATCAGTCCAAAATTCAAAAGCCAACATCTTTGATGGTATGGGGTTGTGTTTGTGCCCATGGCATGACACAGTTGAAACTAGAAACTATATAAAATAAAAAAAAAATTCTCACTGTCTGACATGAAATGAGACTAAACCTTTCCTGTTTTATGTAAATTAGGATTACCAAAATTGTTTCTGTTTGTTAAATGCCAAAATAACAGATAATTTTTTTAGGCAATTTTTCATTACTTTCTTCCAAGTCAGATGCCACAAGCTTCTCACAAAAGTTGGCAGAAATTTTGGCCGATGGACCTGGTGTAACTGAGCCAAATTCTTTTTCTTGTCTGCCCATGAATTGCCAATAGGATTTAAATCAGGCTTTGCGATGGCAACTCCAAAACCTGATGTTGTTATCCTTTAGACACTTTGTAATCAGTTAGGCAGTATGCGTCGGGTCATTGCTCATTTGGAAGACCCAATTGCTCCCAAGCTTCAACTTGCTGGCTGTCTTGAGATCTTGCTTCTGTATTTCCACATTATGTTCTTTCCTCATGATGCCATCTATTTTATGTGCACCAGTCCCTCCTGCAATTAGGCAACCCCACAACATTATGTTGCCACGCCCATATTTCAAAGTTGGGATGGTGTTCTTAGGCTTGCAAGCGTCCCTCTTTTTCCTCCAAATGTAGCAGGGCTCAATATCGCCAAACAATTAAATTTTTCACCAGACCACAGGACATGTCTCCAAAAATTAAGGTCTTTGTCCCTGTGTGCATTTCCAAATTGTAATATGGCTATTTGATGTTTCTTTTGGCGTGATGGCGTCTTCCTGGCAGAGTCGCCTTTCAGCCTATTTCGGTACAGTACTTGTTTAACTTTTTTTTTTGGGTTGATATGCACATTTAGGAGCAAAGCACATTCATTACTGGGGCACAGAACCTGTCTCCTTCCTGAGTGGTATGATGGCTGGACATTCCCATGGTGTTTATACTTGCGTATAATTGTTTGAACAGATGAATGTGGCACCTTGAGGCATCTGGAAATTGCACCAAAGGATAAACCAGACGTGCAAGTCCACAAATCTCTTCCTGTTATCTAGGCTGATTTCTTTTGACTTTCCCATGATGTTACACAAAGAAGCAGTGCGTTTCAGATGTACTTAGTTCAAATACATCTACAGGTGTCTCTCTAATTAACTCGAGATTGTCAATAAACCTATCAGACACTTCCAAAGAAATGACAACATCCTCTGGGTCTTCCCAAATTGTTTAAAGGCATAGTAATCTTACTGTATGTAAACTTGCGACTTTGAAGTAATAAAATAAATATTCATTCATCATTCATTCATTTTCCGTTCCGCTTATCCTAACGCGGGTCACGGGCGTACTGCAGCCAGTCGGTCACTTTGCTGCTAATGAAAAAAAAACAAAAAACAAATCCTTCACTCATTACTCTAGCATTTAGCAAATATAAACAGTTTTGATCATCTTTATTGACCTAAAACATGAAAGGTTTTGTCTGATTTCATGTCAGACAATGATTAAAAAAGTGTATTTTTGTATCGTGTATGTAAACATCAACAATATAAATATATGTCCGAGGTCTTTCAGAAAAGTTCCAGGACTGGTCTCAGAAAAGATAGATTTCAAATCTAAAATACAAACTACAAGTCTTCCCGTATCGAAGCAATCCTCCTGAAGCTTAACATATTTTCCCAGCCTTCTCTGCCACGGCTTCATGAACTCCTCGAAGGATTATTCTTCGATCCTTTGCAGTTCCGTCGTTTCAGCTATTTTGATGTCATCCAAGTCTTCAAACCAGGTCCCCTTGATGGCCCCCTTGAGTTTGTGAAAATGGAAAAAAAATCACAGGGCCAGGTCAGTTGAGTAGGGAGGTTGCTCCAGCACAATGTTCTTCTCAGATGCTCAGGGTATTGTGAGCAGGTGCGTTGTCATGAGTTGTCCTGCCACAAATCTCGACAATTCTCTTTCACTGAATGTAACGAACACTACAGGATCTCTTTGTAGATGTGCCAGTTAATCGTCTGGCCCACATTGACCGGGAAAACTCATAGTTTGTAGTTTGGGTTTAAAATGTATCGTTTGTGACATGATGACATGTATGCCATGTTGGACACTAAAGAAGGAGATAAATATCTATTCAAGTTGGCCAGACAGAGGGATAGAGATGGGAAGGATGTAGAGCAGATTAGGGCGATTAAGGATAGGGATGAAAATGTGTTGACTGGTGCCAGTAGTGTGCTAGATAGATGAAAAGACTACTTTGATGAGTTGATGAATGAGGAAAATGAGAGAGAATAAAGAGTAGAAGAGGCAACTGTGGTGGACCAGGAAGTGGCAATGATTAGTAAGGGGGAAGTTAGAAACGCACTAAAGAAGATGATAAAAGGAAAGGTAGGTGGTCCTGATGACATACCTGTGGAGGTATGGAAGCATCTAGGAGAGGTGGGTGTGGAGTTTTTGACCATGTTGTTTAACAGAATTCTAGCGGGTGAGAAGATGCCTGAGGAATGGAGTGAAAGTGTGCTGGTGGCCATTTTTAAGAACAAGGGTGATGTGCAGAGCTGTGGGAACTATAGAGGAATACAGTTGATGAGCCACACGATGAAGTTATGGGAAAGAGTAGTGGAGGCTAAACTCAGGACAGAAGTGATTATTTGCGAGCAACAATATGGTTTCATCTGGAGGTGGGGCTCGAAGGCGAGCCCCTGGTGGCCTATGCACCAAACAGCAGTTCAGAGTACCCACCCTTTTTGGAGTCCTTGGAGGCGGTGCTGCACCATCATCACTGTGTATAGTGGGGATAGCGCGCTGTTGACCTCGACTCGGGACGTTGTGAGCTGGTGAGGAAAATACTTCGAAGACCTCCTCAATTCCACCGACATGAGGGAGCAGAGTCTGAGTTCTCTGAGGCGGGCTCTCCTATCTCTGGGGTTGAGGTCACCGAGATGGTTAAAAAGCTCCTCGGTGGCAAGGCCCCGGGGGTGGATGAGATTCGCCCGGAGTTTCTCAAGGCTCTGGATGTTGTAGGGCTGTCCTGGCTGACACGCCTCTGCAACATCGCGTGGACATTGGGGACAGTGCCTCTGGATTGGCAGACTGGGGTGGTGGTCCCCCTTTTTAAGAAGGGGGACTGGAGGGTGTGTTCCAACTACACGGGGACCTGTGGGTCGTGACCAAAAGTACAAGATCCTGGATACAAGTGGCCGAAATGAGTTTCCTCCGCAGGGTGTCCGGGCTCTCCCTTAGAGAGAGGGTGAGAAGCTCGGTCATCTGGGAGGATCTCAGAGTAGAGCCGCTGCTCCTCCACATCGAGAGGAGCCAGATGAGGTGGCTGGGGCATCTGATGCCTCCCGGACGCATCCCTGGTGAGGTGTTCCAGGCACGTCCCACCAGGAGGAGACCTCGGGGACGACCCAGGACACGCTGGAGAGACTACATCCTTCGGCTGGCCTGGGAACGCCTCGGGATCCCCCCGGAAGAGCTGGATGAAGTGGCTGGTGAGAGGGGAGTCTGGGCGTTCCCTGCTAAAGCTACTGCCCCCGCGACCCGACCTCGGATAAGCGGTAGAAAATGGATGGATGGATGGATGGATGGATAGATTATGGTTTCATGCCTTGAAAGAGTACCACAGATGCATTATTTGCCTTGAGGATGTTGATGGAGACGTACAGAGAAGGTCAGAGGGAACTGCGTTGTGTCTTTGTAGAGCTAGAGAAAGCCTATGACAGAGTACCTAGAGAGGAACTGTGATACTGCATGCGGGAGTCTGGAATGGCAAAGAAGTATGTTAGAGTAATACAGGACAGCACATCTTCCTCACAGTTCTGGGGACCGGGGTTCAAATCACGGTCCCGCCTGTGTGGAGTTTCCATGTTATGCCCGTGCCTGGGTGGGTTTTCTCCAGGCACTCCGGTTTCCTCCCACATCCCCAAAACATGCATGGTAGGTTGATTAAAGACTCTAAATTGCCCGTAGGTATGAATGTGAGTACGAATGGTTGTTTGTTTTTAAGTGCCGTGCGATTGGCTGGCGACCGTCTCCCGCTCGAAGATAGCTGGGATAGGCTCCAGCAGCCCGTGACCCTAGTGAGAATAAGCGGTAAAGAAAATGGACGGATGGATGGATGAGGGCAGCAGAACCATGGTGAGATGTACTGTTGGTGTGACAGAGGAGTTTAAGGTGGAGATGGGACTGGGATCAGCCCTGAGCCCCTTCCTGTTTGCAGTGATGAGGAATAGGCTGACAGATGAGGTTAGACTGGAATCCCCATGGGTAATGATGTTTGCAGATGACATTGTGACGCAGGGAGCAGGTGGAGGAACAGTTAGAAAGGTGGAGACATGCCCTGGAAAGGAGAGCAATGAAGATTAACCGAAATAGGACAGAATATATGTGCATGAATGAGAGGGGTGGAGGGGGAAGAGTGAGGCTACAGGGAGAAGCGATAGCGAGGGTGGAGGACTTTAAATACTTGGTTTCAACAGTCCAGAGCAATGGTGAGTGTGGTAAGGAAGTGAAGAAATGGGTTCAAGCAGGTTGTAAGGGGAGAGGAAGGTGTCAGCTGTATTATGTGACAGAAGAGTCTCTGCTAGTATGAAGGGCAAAGTTTATAAAACAGTGCCGAGACCAGTCAGGATGTATGGATTAGAGACAGTGGCAATGAAGAGACAACAGGAAGCAAATCTGGAGGTGGTGGAAATGAAGATGTTGAGGTTCTCTTTAGAAATGAGCTGGTTGGATAGGATTCGAAATTAACTCACCAGAGGGACAGCTAATGTTAGATGTTTTGGAGGTAAAGTTAGAGAGAGCAGACTTCAATGGTTTGGACACGCCTAGATGAGAGAGAGTGAGTATATTGGTAGAATGATGATGAGGATGGAGCTGCCAGGCAAAAGAGCTAGAGGAAGCCCAAAGAGAAGGTTGATAGATGTAGTAAGGGAAGACATGAGGGCAGTTGGTATTAGAGAGGAGAATGCAGGAGATAGGCTTACATGGAAAGGAATGACACACTGTGGCGACCCCTAATGGGACAAGCCGAAAGGAAAAGAAGAAGAAGAAATAGAAGTCCTGGAATATTTCTGAGACCTCGTATATCATGTACAGTATATTCTCCCCTGCCTTCTCCTCTATAGCTATGAACTTGGAGATGAGGAGTGGCGGCTTGTGGATTCTTGCCAATGTCAACGTCACAGGTTATTATCGAGTAAATTATGATCTAGGAAACTGGGAAAGACTCCTGGCTCAGCTTACCGGAGATCATCAGGTACCATATTTCAACACTAAATTATTAGTGTTATAGTTTTTGTCTTATATTATTGCTAGCACTTTGGATTCCTAGAGTGAATAAAATGGCTAACATTTGATGTATGTCTGTGTCTACATTAAATTCTCCTGTACAGCTTATTCCACTAACAAACAGAGCCCAGCTTGTGGATGATGCCTTCAATCTGGCCAGGTAGATCACTCAAGGGTGTATGTGATTTTCCTCTCCATTTCAAACCTTTTACACTTAATTTGTTATAAGCTATTACAACATTAAGTTGTAATAGTAATATTCTGTTTTCTTTAATTCTATTCAGTCCACCATTGACGTTTAAGGCAAGCATTCACTCTTTCCCAGCAAGACAAAACACACACTAAAAACCATGCCAAAACCAAGATCAGCAATCTAAAACTGCAAGCCCGAATAGGAAAAAAGTTGTGAAGAAGATTCACTATTTCCCAACCTGGTGGTGGATGGTATAGTCCAGAGACAAGTAAAATCTAAGCATATCTGTTCACTTTTCAGGGCTCACGTGGTTTCTGCCTCACTTGCTCTGAGAACCACATCTTATTTGTATGCTGAGACTGACTACATTCCCTGGCAGACTGCTCTGAATAACCTTCACTATTATTACCTTATGTTGGACCAAACTGAGGTCTATCACCCTATGCAGGTATCCAAATAGTAACTTTTAAACAAAACTCAGACATATTGTCATGTTTGTTCGACCCTGATGTCATGGAAAACAAAGTTTATGGCCTGTACTTGACTCATCTGTCTGTAATACTTCCAGGAGTACATGAAGAAGTTAGTAACTCCTCTCTACTTGTATTTCAAAAAGATGACATCAGACTGGATCCAGGTTCCACGGAGACACACGGACCAGTGAGTATATTATGTGGATTCAAGCATATTGTGGCGAGACGCTTATCTGATAGCAGGAAAAAGCACTTGAAAAAACAGCACAAAAGATGGCAAGACATAGGCCTTTATTTTGCCTCCCACAGTGCCTTTCACTAGTGATAGGTCATACTGTGTTGAGGCTTCGGAGTATGTGTCAAGTATCTATGAGGGATTTAGGAACACATTTGTGTCAATGACATTGCTGTTGACATCTGAAAACAAATTTTGGCTAATTTGTTGGTTGCTTTGAGTTGTAGGAAATTGTATTTGATAATTATTGGCTGGGGCGGCACGGTGGCCGACTGGTTAGAGTGTCAGCCTCACAGTTCTGAGGACCCGGGTTCTGGCTTTTTTAACCATGTGTACTTCATGTGTTTTATGAAATTGCATTGTCCCCTTTCAAAAATAAACTGATAAACCATACCCGGCCCCGCCAGTGTGGAGTTTGCATTTTCTCCCCGTGCCTGCGTGGGTTTTCTCCGGGCACTCCGGTTTCCTCCCACATCCCAAAAACATGCATTAATTGGAGACTCTAAATTGCCCATAGGCATGACTGTGAGTGCGAATGGTTGTTTGTTTCTATGTGCCCTGCGATTAGCTGGCAACCAGTTCAGGGTGTACCCCGCCTCCTGCCCGATGACAGCTGGGATAGGCTCCAGCACACCCTAGTGAGGAGAAGCGGCTCAGAAAATGGATAGAATTATTGGCTGCTATAAAGCTATCAAGGAAGAGTTTTTTTTCCACCCATCTGCAGTGGTTATACATCACCAGTCTCCAACTAATTAGCTTAAATCTAACTGTTTTATTGTGTGTTTCATTGTATTGCCTGGGATTTGTCTGTCTGATATCTTCATCACAAATGCAGACATGCTTCAATGTAAAAAACATAACTGCCGCGAACAAACGCAACACATCTTCCCCAGGACTCCTTGGCTGCCCAACAAGGAGCCTGACGTAAAAGTTACTTACTGCGACAAGTAAATCAATGCAAATCGCTTGTGTATCCCCTCACTTATACTCTCGTCTTGTAGACTTTTATAATTTACATAATGAATCCCACCACGGCGGCACGGTGGCCGACTGGTTAGAGCGACTGGTTCAATCCCCGGCCCCGCCTGTGTGGAGTTTGCATGTTCTCCCCGTGCCTGCGTGGGTTTTCTCCGGGCACTCCGGTTTCCTCCCACATCCCAAAAACATGCATTAATTGGAGACTCTAAATTGCCCGTAGGCATGACTGTGAGTGCGAATGGTTGTTTGTTTCGATGTGCCCTGCGATTGGCTGGCAACCAGTTCAGGGTGTACCCCGCCTCCTGCCCGATGACAGCTGGGATAGGCTCCAGCACGCCCGCGACCCTAGTGAGGAGAAGCGGCTCGGAAAATGGATGGATGGATGAATCCCACCACACTTCAGTTGTACAGCCGGGTTCACGACCCTTGTCCTGCATGCTTCTTCTCCTGTCCTTGTCCTGTTCTATCTTGTCCTGTCCTTCCCTCACAGGGTGTAGCAGTACAGCCCCATGCAACACTCATATTTAATGTTTCATTGTTGTAGATAATGTAATGATTTACTTCTCTCATTCTGTTTACAATTAGTGCTTTGTCTTTTGTCTTTGTTTCTCTCTCCCTTCTAGAAACTTTGTTTTGTTCTGTTCGAGTGATCAAGTCTGATTCTCAATAAAACTCAATTATAATACTAAGAAACCACAGCGGAAGCTTAAAAACTCCACTGTGAAACAGTAAATCTTCCGGCATAAACGGGATACAGATTTTCCATTCTGCTTGACCTAACAGCCGAACAGGACAAAAAAATAAATAAAAAATAAATATCATAAACCGTCCCACTTTTTGTTATGTTACTTAGCTGTACTAAAACATTCACAATCACATAATTTTTATTTTTCATCCTCCCAAACCAGTCTATGAAACTTAATGTTTGACCAGCTAGTGAAACTGTTACATTAATTTACCTGTCTTTGTGACGGATTAAGTTCAACGTCATTGTTGTTGCGAGTTGCAAGCCGTGCAGGTTGCCATCTTCTTTTTGCAGACTTCATTGACAACATAATCCTTTAATCAAAATTGTATTATCTTTGGAGCTCCTTCAATCGTTGTTCATTGCAGGTGGCTAGGTCGCAGTGGCAACTGTGCAACAATGCAGACTGTCTTGCCAGGTTGGCGTGAATGAACCCCCAACAACATTTCTTTCTTTCAAAAAAAGTCAAACTGTCTTTATTAAAATGCAGATTTCCAACTCTAAACGAGATGACTTGTCAAGTCGTGTAGTTCAAGTCAAAATCAAGTCTCTTGGCTACCAAGTCTAAAGTCAAGTCTTTCTGAAGTATTTGGCAAGCAAGTCGCATGTCATAAAACTGGCAACTCGAGTTGACCTAGTCAAGTCATTTGACTCAAGTCCCCCCATTTCTGTTAAGATTTATGTGGTTGCATGTTTTACTTCTGTGCCTCAAAAAGCTTAATTTTTCAAGAAATCACTTCCATACATAAGAAGAAATGGCCAGATAGCTCCTTCCAATATACTGTACAGTACCTCTAAGTCACACCATATGCATGGTAACTGTGGACAACAATCTAACTTCATACTGACAGCCATGTTGATGGGGACTGTTACTCTTAGGTAGAGTGAACGGACCAATAATGCATCAATCTAAATGGCCATGTTGTTTCTTTCCTGCAGGTACAATCAGGTGAATGCCATCAAAATGGCTTGCAAGACTGGAATAACACAGTGCCAAAACTTGACCAGCGCATGGTTCAAGCAATGGATGGACAAACCTCAGCATAATTTGTGTGTTCTACAAAATATTATTTAATTTTGTTCAAATGAACAAACATACCAAACTTTTATTTTTATCTTAACAGGATCCAGCCACACCTGCGGGATGCAGTATACTGCAGTGCCATTGCGTCCGGTGACAAGGCAGAGTGGGAGTTTGGCTGGACCCAGTTCAAGAATGCATCTGTAGCCAGCGAAGCCAGTAAGCTCATGTCTGCCCTAGCTTGTACCAGCAACACACAACTGCTGGAAAGGTGAGTGCATACTATTCATTCCTGCTTTCAATACAAATTATGTCAATTTTTAATCTCTTTTTTGATGGCTTTATTTCTTGGTTCCACAGATATCTGTCATACACTTTAAAGCCAGCTATGATTCGTAAGCAGGATGCCTCTATAGTCATTGGGTCTGTAGCCAGCAACAGATTGGGTCAGGAACTAGCGTGGGACTTTATTAAACTGCAATGGGACTACATGGTCACTCAGTAAGTATTACACAGTAATGTACTGTATGTTTGTGGTAAATGGATGGGAACCAATGGGTGTGCACTTGATTTCTTTCCATATTCCAAAAACATGCATGGTAGGTTTCTTGAAAACTAAATTATCCTTAGATGTGAATGTGAGCAGGCCCAAGAGCAGGCCTTGAACATGCTGTCGGGATTATGTCTCGCAGCTGGCATGGGCAGCCTCCTGACCAAGAAGAAAAAAGGTGGCGTTGAAGCTGTTTCTGTTTAACGTGTTTTTTGTTTCTAGATATGGTGTGGGATCCTTCAATTTTGCCTCGATAATCCATGGAGTCACAGGAAGATTTTCTACATCTGCCCAGCTACAACAGGTCTTTCAATGTTCAGAACATCCATCCATCCATTTTCTTCCGCTTATCCAAGGTCGGGTCGCGGGGGCAGTAGCTTTAGCAGGGAAGTCCAGGCTTCCCTCTCCCCAGTCACTTCATCCAACTTTTCCGGCGGGATCTCGCGGCATTGCCAGACTAGCCGGGAGACATAGTCTCTCCAGCGTGTCCTGGGTCGTCCCCGGCATCTCCTCCTGGTGAGACATGCCTGGAACACCTCACCAGGGAGGCGTACAGGAGCCATTCTAATCAGATGCCCGAGTCACCTCATCTGGCTCCTCTCAATGTGGAGGAACAGTGGCTCTAGTCTGAACCCATCCCGGATGAGCGAGTTTCTCACTCTATCTCTAAGGGAGAGCCAGGGCACCCTGCGGAGGAAACTCATTTCGGACGTTTGTATCCGGGATCTTGTTCAAGATCCCAGCGGTGAGAGTAGGAGCGCAGCTTGACCGGTAAATTAAGAGCTTCACCTTTCGGTTTAGCTCATTCACCACAACGGACCGATACAAAGTCCGCATTACTGCAGACGCTGCACTGCTCCACTTGTCGATCTGCCGTTCTATTCTTCCCTCACTTGTGAACAAGACCCCAAGATACTTGAACTCCTCCACTTGTGGCAGGATCTCATCCCTGACCTGGAGAGGGCTCTCCACCCTTTTCCGACTGAGGACCATGGTCTCAGATTTGGACATGCTGATTTTGATTCCAACCGCTTCACACTCGGCTGCGAACCGCTCCACTGAGAGTTGAAGATCATGGCTTGATGAAACCAACAGAACAAAATGTGACAAAGGGCAGCCTTGGCGGAGTCCAACCCTCACCGGAAACGAATCCAACTTACTGCCGGCAATGTGGACCAAACTCTGATACTGGTCGTACAGGGACCGAACAGCCCATATCAGGGGGTTCGGTACCCCATACTCCTGAAGCACCCCCCCATAAGACTCCCCAAGGGACAAGGTTGAATGCCGTCTTCAAGTCCACAAAACACGTCGACTGGTTGGGCAAACTCCCATGCACCCTTGAGGACCCTGCCGAGGGTGTAGCGCTGGTCCACTGTTCCACGGCCAGGATGAAAACCACACTGCTTCTCGTGAATCTGAGATTGGACTTCACGACAGACCCTCCTCTCCAGGACCTCTAAATAGACCTTACCAGGGAGGTTGAGGAGTGTGAGCTGCCTGTAGTGGGACAACACCCTCCAGTCCTCCTTCTTAAAAAGAGGGACCACCACTCCAATCTGCAAATTCATCAGCACTGTCCCTGATGTCCCCACGATGTTGCAGAGGACAGCCCCACAACATCCAGAGCCTTTAGGAACTCCGGGCGAATCACATCCACTCCCCGGGGGGGCCATGCCACCGAGGAGCCTTGTAACCACCTCAATCCCAGAGATAGGAGAGCCCGCCTCAGAGATCCCAGACTCTGCTTCCTCATGGTAAGGCATGTCGGTCGAATTGAGGAGGTCTTTGAAGTATTCTCCCCACCAACTCACAACGAGCAAAGCTGCGCCCCATCCCCACGATACACAGTGTTGATGGTGCACTGCTTCCCGCTCCTGAGAAGCCATCCGGAAGTCGTTCTCCATGGCCTCACCAAACTACTCCCACGTCCAAGTTTTGGCCTCAGCGACCAACAAAGCTGTATTCTGCTTGGCTGCTTGCTTACCCATCAGCTGCCTCAGGAGTCCCACAGGCCAAAAAGGCCCAATCAGACTCCTTTTACAGCTTGACGGCATCCCTCACTGCTAGTGTCTACCACTTCGGGGGTTGCCGCCACGACAGGCCACCATCTTACGGCCACAGATCAGGTCGGCTGGTTGAGCAATGGAGGCATGGAACATGGTCCACTCGGACTCAATGCCCCCCGCCTCCTCTGGGACGTGGGTGAAGTTCTGCTGGAGGTGGAAGTTGAAACTCCCTCTCACAGGGGATTCTGCCAGATGTACCCAGCAGACCCTCACAATACGTTTGGGCCTGCGAGATCGGGCCGGCATCTTCCCCCACCATCGGAGCCAATACACCACCAGGTGGTGATAGGTTGACAGCTCGTGCATCTCTTCACCCGAGTGTCCAAGACATGTGGCCGCAAAACCGTTGTTTCATCGGTTGATCATCGAACTGCCCAAGGGTGTCCTGGTGGCAAGTGAACGTGTGGACACCCCATATGGTTGAACATGGTGTTCATTTTGGACAATCCGTGATGAGCACAGAAGTCCAATAACAGAATACCGCTCGGGTTCTGATCGGTGGGGCAGTTCCTCCCAATCACGCCATTCCAGGTCTCACTGTCATTGCCCACGTGAGTGTTGAAGTCCCACAGCGGAACAATGGAGTCCTGCCACCCCCCTCCAAGGACTCCAAAAAGGGTGGGTACTCTGAACTGCTGTTTGGTGCATAGGCACAAACAACAGTCAGGACCCATCGCTCCACCCGAAGGCGGAGGGAGGCTAGCCTCTCATTCACCGGGGTGAGCCCCAATGTACAGGCGCCGAGCCTGGGGCAGTAAGTATACACACACCTGCTCAGCGCCTCTCACTTTGGGCAACTCCAGAGTGGAAGAGAGTCCAACCCCTTTCAACAAAACTGGTACTAGAGCCCAAGCGGTGTGTGGAGGCGAGCCCGACTATATCTAGTCAGAACTTCTCGACCTTACACACCAGCTCGTGTTCGGATTGCCACCCAGCTCGGACTGCACCTGACCCCAATGGCCCCTCCCACAGGTGGTGAGCCCATGGGAAGATGTTCAGAACAGTTAAATATTTTTATCCATGTGTGTCTGTGTGCGTGTGTCTGAACTATTCCACGTTTCCTCTGGCAGCTAGAAGATTTTGTGAGTGAGCACCAAGCAGCAGGCTTTGGTTCAGCAACTCTGGCGTTGGAGCAGGCTGTGGAGAGGACCAGAGCCAATATCAAATGGCGACAGCAGAACAAACAAGAGATCCTCGACTGGTTCACCAGCCAGACAGACCAATGAAGTGTCAGAATTAAGTGGTTATACACCATACGTACTATATAAACATGGGAAAAAAACAAATGTATCACACATACTGAAGGTGACATATACAGTATACTGTACATTACCGTGAATAAACAATTGTTCATAAGTAAGAGTACTTCGACTCTTTCTTTCTTGAAGGTTCTGATGTTCAAAAATGAACAATTACAAACAGAGAAGAAAGACATCCTAATTATTTAGGTACATACAATATACAATTGGCGGCACAATCAGTGAATGGTTATCACACAAGCCTTACTGTTCTGAGGTTGTGAGTTCGAACCTAGGCTCTGGCCCCCCTTGCGTCGGTTTTCTTCGGCTTCCGCCCACATTCCAAAAACATGCATGTTTGGTCGATTGAGAACAGTCAGTTTATATGAAGTGAGTGTGATTGTTTGTTTGATTGACTGGCTGGTCCAGGGTATACCCCGCCTCTCACCCAAAGTCAGTTGGGATAGGCTCCAACTCACCCTCGACCCTAATAAACGGTATAGAAAATGGTTGAAGTATACAGCGCCCCAAAAAATATAAGGAACATACAGTAATCATCAGAGTGTAATTCTAATTCACAGTGGAGAATGAATTCTTGCACATTACCGTGGATGTGCCGAATGTTAGGCCAAGTTTGAAAGCAGCCAGCTCACTTGATGGCATCGCCATCAGATCAAATCAAGCCAAGTTTATTTGTATAGCCCTTAATCATAAGAGAAATGTGTGTACTGTACAATACTTTGACAGGATGCAAAGTTACCATATGCAAATGAGCAACACTGTTTTTATTATTTAGATTATTTTTAATCTTTTTTTTATCTTTATCTCACTTTTAGTGACTTAAATAGAAAATAGAGCCTGAAAGGCTACACTACAGGGAGTGACAATAAGTCATTTAGGGGGGCATTGCTGTCTCTCTTTATATCGGCAATATAAATGTTTTGTTGCACATGTACTACCAATGCTGACGTTCCACAGTCTGTCGAATATATTTAATGAATTTGTGTGAGTGAGTGAGTGTGAAATTATTTAGTCTTTCTGACCAGCCATAAATGTGCAATAAAAAATGCACCGGTGGAGCCCCAAAAGTACCGTGCCCCATTGACACGTGGCAGTGCTGGGCTTCATCGGCACAATGTGTAGAAGAAGATACATGCACTCTTCTGCTAAAAAATAGTTGAAAAGTGCATCACAGTAACCATTTCAGTTTGTTTCGACAAAATGGAAGATTAAAAATAAAAGATTTTTCAAAACTGGATTTTCATTTGAAACTGTAGGTAATAAAGAGAGGAAGACCAACTCCGCAGCTAAAATATATGCTTCAGACAAGTGGGAGAACGAAAGTAACCCACTTGTTAACCAGTTAAGGCAAATGAGAGGAGTGTCTCGTTTAAAACGCCAACCTGGAGGCAAGTTTGGGTGCATTTTCTATTCAGGCTCCAGTACTCTGGAATGGCCTACCGGCGGATATTAGCGCTGCTACCTCAGTAGAAATGTTTCAATCCCGACTACACTTTGGCATTTAGTTAAAGAAAACATAGACCTGTTTCATAGCCACTTTGTCCTATCTTCTCCCCTCCTCTCCTGCTCAGAGAGGGGGCTAAGTGACGATGACCGAATCTGAGGCCGTTGCTGTATGGATTCTGCACTGACCAATTGGGACAAGATCTGAGGTGGACCCTTTCCCTGGAGTCGTTGCTATTGAGGATTGTGCTCACAACCGACCGGGCCAGGTCCTTAGGCTGAACCACTTTCCTGAAGGCATCTACCTGCAGTGCTTCATCTCTTTTAAATTGACTTTTATGCCATCTTAATTACCATTTTTCAGCACCAGACTATGTGATAAAAGTTGCCCACTTGACATCCATTGCACCCTAGTCATCCTGGAAGGAGGATTCCCCCCATCCATGGTCCGTTCTCAAGGTTTCTTTTTTTCTCCAAATGGGGTTTTGAGTTTTTCCTTGCTTTATTGGGGGTTTAGAGTTGGTGATGTCATCAATCATTGCCGACTGTGGGCCTGTGAAGCCTTGTGAGACCATTTTGTGATTAAGGGTGATGCAAATAAACTTGACGAGTGTCTTTGACAGCTCACAGACTTTGACAACGGACAACCCACTCTACCAACTCAAAAAGAGTGGCTATATGGTTGCGGTACAATCACTATCTTTTCTGCTTTCCATGCCTTTAATTTTCAAATTCATACTATTTTCAAATCAGACAACGTCTCAGCTTTTTGGCACAGAAGGAACTAATGCTAACTGTTCCTGAGCTGATAAAGTTAGTTGGTGCTCACTTTACCAGATATAAAAGCATCTGTAAAAATATCACTCTCCACATTGAAAAGAGTAAAACATAGAG
This sequence comes from Phyllopteryx taeniolatus, assembly GCF_024500385.1. Lineage (NCBI taxonomy): Eukaryota > Metazoa > Chordata > Actinopteri > Syngnathiformes > Syngnathidae > Phyllopteryx > Phyllopteryx taeniolatus. Next base: position 1,426,859 of record NC_084506.1, read on the forward strand.
TCGGATAAGGACCGATACAGGATGACGCTACTCCTTGGCGATCATCTCCATTGAAGACAGACTTTTGGAAATTAAAGAAAAGGATTATTTTTATGACAGAGTGACAGAGGTATTCTTGGAGAAGGATAAGCACATGGACGTACAAAAAAATGTAAGACCATACGTTATTTTAATTTATAAAACAAAACAAAACAAAGCAAAAAAACAGACTAGCAAAAAAAAAAACTATAAATTTGACCTGATAGGTTAGGTGTATTCAACTAAAATTTTGAAAGGTGCAGATCAAGAACATTTGTTAAACCAAAGGTCTGGAAGATCATCTAGTATCTATTTATTGTGATATTTATTGAAGGAGCTGAGTTGTTGTATTACAACATCTGTTTGTAATCAATAGGCGACCAGACCGGAAACCAGCACAGATGTGCCAGCACCCGGCCCGGCGTCCACCACACCATACCTGCTGCCAGTCCCTCTGAATGAGATATGAGTGTGTCCAATGTGCGGAGTATGTACAGTGTGAGTATTGTTTTTTTGTCCTGTTCGTCTGTTAGGTCAGGCAGAATGGAGGATCTGTATCCCTTTTATGCCGGAACAGTTTTATTGTGTCACAGTGGAGTTTTAAGATGCGTGTTTTCTTAGTATTATAATTGATATTTATTGATAGAGTTGATCAGTCGAACAGAACAAAGTTTCTAGAGGGGAGTGAGAAACGAAGACAAAATACAAAGCACTAATTGTAAACACTATGAGAAAAGTAAATCATTACATATCTAAAACAATGAAAGATTAGATATGAGTGTTGTATGGGTCAGTAGTGCTACACGTTGTGAGGGAAGGACAGGACAAGATAGAACAGGACAAGGACAGGAAAATAAGCATGCAGGACAAGGGTCGTGCACCCGGCTGTCCAACTGAAGTGTGGTGGGAGTGACTATGTAAATTATAAAAGTCTGTAGGATGAGAGTGTGAGTGAGGGTATACCCAAGCAATTCGCATCTTCATGAGTTATTTGTCGCAATAAGTGAGTGGCCCCACACCTAGCGAAAAAGTCCCGGGGTGTGTGCCTGTGGACACATGCAAATTAATTGACACCGTTTCGCATGCATAATGACTGACAGAAGTGTCCTGTAATTGGTGTGCCTGCACCGCGGAGGCTGAGGACCTCACTCAATCAATCGAGAGGCAGGAGTCCAACCAAGAGCAGCCCGGCGGACGGGACACGTCCCACACCAAGGGACCCAGGGTGGTCCACCGGCCCCACTGAGGCGCCCCGACAACCGGCAACCCGGAGGATGCCACAGGGACCCAATCCCAAACCTCCCTCACCGCCGCACTTGCCCCGCCAAAACCCCCCACCCACCCCTCAATAGAGCCAGACAACCCCCCCCCCCCCCCCGCAACCTGCAGGGCCAACGATGCAGCCAGTCCCCGTCCAGCCCAGGGGAGGGAGGGTGTCCCTTGTTTGTTGGAAAGGACGGTGGATAGGGGCACCCGACAGGGAACGATAAGGGGGGAACCCAGGGAGCAGCCACGGGTCATGAGAGGGGAGCCCCAATGCCAAGCAGTCATCCAGCCCGGGGGGCCCGCCATGAAGCTTAGTGAGAACCCCCCCTCCCCTTTTCTAGTTCCTCTTTGAAAAGTGAAACTTTGGGATGTGACCCCATTTGGGGTGACAGGAAAAGCTCGGGAGTTGGTTGACATGATGATTAGGCGAAAGGTTGATATATTGTGTGTCCAGGAGACCAGGTGGAAAGGCAGTAAGGCTAGAAGTTTACGGGCAGGGTTTAAATTATTTTACCATGGTGTAGATGGGAAGAGAAATGGATTCGGGGTTATTTTAAAAGACGAGTTGGCTAAGAATGTCTTGGAGGTGAAAAGAGTATCACAGCGAGTGATGAGGCTGAAACTTGAACTTGAGGGTGTTATGTATAATGTGATTAGTGGCTATGCCCCACAGGTAAGATGTGACCTAGAGGTGATAGAGAAATTCTGGGAGGAGCTAGATGAAGTAGTTCTGAGCATCCCAGACAGAGAGAGTCGTGATTGGTGCAGATTGTAATGGACATGTTGTTGAAGGAAACAGGGGTGATGAAGAAGTGATGGGTAAGTACGGCATCCAGGAAAGGAACTTGGAGGTATAGATGGTGGTAGACTTTGCAAAAAGGATGGAAATGGCAATAGTGAACACTTTTTTCCGAGAAGAGGCACGAACATAGGGTGACCTACAAGAGCGGAGGTAGAAGCACGCGGGTGAATTACATCTTGTGCAGATGATGCAATCTGAAGGAGGTTACTGACTGTAAGGTAGTGGTAGAGGAGAGTGTGGCAAGACAGCATAGGATGGTGGTGTGTAAGATGACTCTGGTGGTGGGGAGGAAGATTAAGAAGACAAAGACAGAGCAGAGAACCATGTGGTGGAAGCTGAGACAGGATGAGTGTTGTGCAGCTTTTCGTGAAGAGGTGAGAGGCTCTCGGTGGAGCTTCCAGAAGACTGGACCACTACAGCCAAGGTGATCAGAGAGGCAGGCAGGAGAGTACTTGGTGTTTCTTCTGGCAGAAACGGAGAGAAGGAGACTTGGTGGTGGAACCTCACAGTACAGGAATTCCTACAAGGAAAAAGGTTAGCTAAGAAGAAGTGGGACACTGAGAGGACCGAGGAGAGGCGAAAGGAATACATTGAGATGCCACATAGGGCAAAGGCATATGATGACATGTATGGCAGGTTGGAAACTAAAGAAGGAGAAAAGGATCTACACAGGTTGGCCAGACAGAGGGATAGAGATGGAAAGGATGTGCAGCAGGTTAGGGTGATTAAGGATAGAGATGGAAATATGTTGACTGGTGCCAGTACTGTGCTAGGTAGATGGAAAGAATACTTTGAGGAGTTGATGAATGAGGAAAATGAGAGAGAAGGGAGAGTAGAAGAGGCAAGTGTGGTGGACCAGGAAGTGGCAATGATTAGTAAGGGGGAAATTCGAAAGGCATTAAAGAGGACGAAAAATGGAAAGGCAGTTGGTCCTGCTGACATTCCTCTGGAGGTATGGAAGCATCTAGGAGAGGTGGCTGTGAAGTTTTTGACCAGCTTGTTCAATAGAATTCTAGTGGGTGAGAAGATGCCTGAGGAATGGAGGAAAAGTGTGCTGGTGCCCATTTTTAAGAACAAGGGTGATGTGCAGAGCTGTGGGAACTATAGAGGAATAAAGTTGATGAGCCACAAGTTATGAGAAAGAGTAGTGGAGGTTAGACTCAGGACAGAAATGAGAAATGAGAAATGCGAGCAACAGTATGGTTTCATGCCTAGAAAGAGGTGAAAAGAGTATCAGATCGAGTGATGAGGCTGAAACTTGAAATTGAGGGTGTTATGTATAATGTGATTAGTGGCTATCCCCCACAGGTAGGATGTGACCGAGAGGTGAAAGTTAAATTCTGGAAGGAGCTAGACAAAGTGGTTCTGAGCATCCCAGACAGAGAGAGAGTCGTAATTGGTGCAGATTGTAATGGACATGTTGGTGAAGGAAACAGGGGTGATGAAGAAGTGATGGGTAAGTACGGCATCCAGGAAAGGAACTCGGAGGGACAGATGGTGGTAGACTTCGCAACAAGGATGCAAATGGCTGTAGTGAACACTTTTTTCCAGAAGAGGCACGAACATAGGGTGACCTACAAGAGCGGAGGTAGAATCACGCAGGTGGATTACATCTTGTGCAGATGTAATATGAAGGAGGTTACCGATGTCATGGGTGTGTGTTCCGGTTTTTATCTTCCCCCTGTTTCACACACCTGCTCCTGAGAGCATCTTCACCACCTGTGCCACGTTCACCCTAATTACCCCTTGTATTTAACCTCGTGTCTCATTCTCTCTCGTCGCCAGTTCATTGTACCTTGTCGTCACGTTCCAACATTCCTTGTTTCCATGTCACAGACTCACAGTAAGACTTGACCCTGTTCCGATTATCGACGTCGCCTTCTAGCCTCATGTTTTTGGATACTGTTGCCTTTTTTGGATTGCCTGCCTGTGTACCGACCTATGCCCATATATTAAACCTCTCTTTTTGGAAACTGTCCATTTGTTTTGGAGTCGTGCATTTTTGGGTCCTATCCTCTGTTCCATTCATGACAGAACGAACTGGCCATAACATCGACCCAGCAGACTCAGACCCGGTGCGCAAAGCCCTTCAAGCGCAGGGTCAACGCCTCTCGAAGCAGGATGAGCAGCTTGCTGCCCTCCACCTTCATCTGGAGGGACTGTCAAGGCATCAGGACAATATTATGAGACAGGTGGCCTCGCAGTTTGAACTTCTTATGAAAATTATTCAAGAGAAGGAACCAGTTCGCACAACACCCGATACCGCCACGGTACCAACATTTCCATGTGAAGCAGTCACCATGCAGCCACCTGCGCTGCTGTCTGCCCACAGCTCTCTCGACCGGAGAGGTTCTCTGTAGGTTCTGGGAACATTAAGCCGTTCATCACTCAGTGCGAACTCCACTTTGAGCTGCAGGCAGCTGCCTTCCCCACCGCTTTCGAAAGATCGCTTTCGTCATTTCCCACCTGACTGGTCGTGCGGAGGCGTGGGCTACTGCTAAATGGAGCCGCAATTCCACCGCGTGTCAATCGTGGGCTTTTTTCGTAAAGACTATGGAGCAAATTTTTTAATTTTCCACACCAGATCGTGAGGCAGCTCGCGCCATTGTCACCTTACAACAAGGCAAGCACAGGGTGTCAGATTACGCGATTGAGTTTCGCATTCTAGCAGCTGAAAGTCAGTGGAATAATCGGGCGCTACTTAATGCCTTTTTTCAAGGACTATCCCCCGCCGTCAAGGATCATTTAGTCACGCTAGACCTGCCGACCGACTTGGAAACTCTCATCGCTCTCGCCGTAAGAATCGACAAGAGGCTTTTGGATCGCGAGCTGGATGGAGATCTGCGGAGGGCTGCGTCCCTGCGCACTTGGAGAACGAGCCTCGGTGACCAGCCAAACCACGGCAGATCCCCTGTTTCCGGTCTCAACCCACTGGCTAGCGTCCCCACGGATGAACCCATGCAACTGGGTAGGTTCCGTCTCTCCCCTGAGGAACGTCAACGCCGGCTGAGGGAAGGGCGGTGCTTCTACTGCGGTCAGTTGGGTCATTCCATGAGCAACTGTCACGTCAAAGTTGCCGGTGCCGGTAGCAAGGGCACGGGAGAGGTGAGTCTGAATTTCATTAAGGAAGACCCTACACGGGTTCTTCCTAAAGTGACACTATGCTCTCCTGCTCAATAAATTCATACACCTGTATTAATTGACTCTGGTTCTGACTTACAAACTTACTTAACTCCCTCCTCGTTAGACGTATGCACCTAAGAACCTTTTAAATAAAACGCCACCGCAACACCAATGCTGCAGACGGCAGTTTTATGGGCAAGATCACTCACCGCACCCAAACACTCACATTGACATTTCCTGATTCTCACTCGGAACGCATTAGTTTTCATGTTTTTGACGCCATGAATCATGACCTTATTTTAGGGAACCCATGGTTGAAATTACATAACCCCCACATTGACTGGTCCTCTGGGCAGGTTATGTCATGGGGCAGAAATTGCGCCCGGAACTGTTTCAAGCCGCCATGTGATGTTCAGGGCCATGTTTCTAACGAAAATCCACAGACCCCATCTGGGGAACCTGATTTATTTCAAGTGCCCACCTGTTACCAGGATATTAAAGACATTTTTTCCAAGTCCAAGGCCAAATTCCTTCCACCCCACAGACCTTATGACTGTGCTGTTGACTTGCTGCCTGGAACCACACCCCCATGAGGGAGGTTGTTCTCTCTTTCAGGGCCGGAACACAAGGCCATGAAGGAGTATGTGGAAGAATCACTGGCAGCCGGGATCATTCGCCCATCTTCATCCCCTGCGGGAGCAGGATTTTTCTTTGTGGACAAAAAGGACAAGACCCTGCGACCCTGTATCGATTACTGGGGTCTCAACGAGATAACTGTAAAAAACAGTTATCTCCACCGCCTTTGAGTTCCTGGAGGGAGCCATGATTTTCACCAAACTGGACTTAAGAAATGCGTATCATCTAGTCAGGATAAGGGAGGGGGATGAATGGAAAACAGCATTCAACACACCAATGGGACATTATGAGTATTTGGTAATGCCTTTTGGACTTACTAACGCTCCAGCTGTTTTCCAAAACCTTGTCAATGATGTCCTGCGTGACATGTTGAATGTGTATGTTTTTGTCTATTTGGACGACATTTTGATATTCTCCCCGGATGAGGAGACTCACATTATTCATGTCCGCTCTGTATTGCAGCGGTTACTGCAGAATCAAATATATGTAAAGGCTGAGAAATGTGAGTTCCACAAGGCGTCCGTTTCTTTTCTGGGTTTCGTCCTGGCTCAAGGTGAAGTCAAAATGGACCCTTTCAAAGTCGATGCCGTTATTAATTGGCCTACTCCCACATCACGCAAAGATGTACAAAGGTTCTTAGGGTTCGCAAACTTCTACAGAAAATCCATCACAAATTTCAGTTCTATAGCCTCTCCTTTGCATGATCTTACCTCGCCACACAGACCTTTTGTATGGAACCCGCTTTGTCAGGCAGCTTTTCAGAAACTTAAATCGAGCTTTACCTCCGCTCCCATCCTTACTTTGCCAGATCTCAAACAGCAGTTTGTGGTAGAAGTCGATGCATCTGATGCCGGAATAGGAGCAGTGCTCTCCCAGAAATCTCTCAAGGATGACAAATTTCATCCTTGTCCTTTTCTCTCCAAAAAACTGACCCCAGCTGAGAGAAATTATGACATTGGTGACCGTGAACTGCTGGCAGTCAAGGTGGCTTTGATGGAGTGGAGGCACTGGGTAGAGGGGGCACAGATTCCGTTTTTAGTATGGACAGATCACAAGAACCTTGAGTATATTAAATCCGCTAAAAGATTAAATGCGAGGCAGGCTAGATGGGCTCTGTTCTTCACGAGATTTAATTTCATGTTATCCTACCGACCTGGTTCTAAAAATGGTAAGCCAGATGCTTTGTCACGTATTTTCTGCGAAGAGAATTCTTCGTCCGACCCTAAGACTATTTTGCACAAGTCATGTTTCATTTCCGCTTTTGTTTGGGACGTTGAAACTGCGGTTAAAGAGGCTCTGAAAAACACTCTTAGCCCTGAAGATTGCCCTGAAAACAGGCTTTATGTGGTTCTGACCTTAAGGGGAAGAGTCATCCACTGGGCTCACACAAACCATACTGTATGTCACCCAGGCATTGCCAAAACGCAATCAGTGGTCGAACAGCGCTTTTGGTGGCCTAATGTTAGGAGGGATGTTATTGATTACGTCAATGCTTGCCAGGTATGTGCTGCTAACAAGCCCTCTCGTCAACGTCCTTCTGGGGAGTTGCGACCCCTGCCAATACCACAATGTCCTTGGTCCGACATTTCCGTAGACTTTATGACAGGATTACCGGCCTCTAAAGGTAATACCACCATTCTCACAGTTGTTGACAGGTTCTCTAAGATGGCACACTTCATTGCACTTCCAAAACTCCCCTCTGCTAAAGACACTGCCGAGTTGATGATTAATCAGGTATTCAAGTTCCATGGTTTCCCCAAGAATGTGGTGTCTGATAGGGGTCCCCAATTCATTTCGCAATTTTGGAAGGAGTTTTGCAATCTCATAGGTGCTCCCGTCAGTCTGTCATCTGGGTTTCACCCGGAAACCAACGGCCAAACCGAGAGGCTGAACTAGGACCTGGAGACTGGGCTCCGATGCCTCGCTTCTCAGGAGCCGCGATCCTGGTCTCAGAAACTGGTTTGGGTCGAATTCTCTCACAATTCCCTCCCCTCTGCATCCACTGGTCTATCGCCTTTTCACGTTGTGCATGTTTACCAACCATCTCTGTTTCCTGCCATAGCCCCAGAGTCCACAGTTCCAGCGGCATTGACCTTGGTGAGACGCTGCAGGAGGACCTGGGAGCGAGCCCGCCAAATGCTGCTGCGCCAGGGACGGTCCTACAAAGCTGCTGCTGACCGTCGGAGGAACTACAAAGTGGGTCACCGAGTTTGGCTCTCGACCAAACATATTCCACTGCGGGTGGAGTCCAAAAAGCTCGCTCCCAGGTTAATTGGGCCCTTCCCCATCACAAAGATCATCAACCCTGTCACCATGAAGCTGAGGCTCCCAAGGTCGATGCGGGTCCACCCTGCTTTTCACGTCAGCCTACTCAAGCCAGCCCGGGAGTCCCCTCTGGTCCCGCCTTCCTGGCCCCTTCCTCCCCCCCGGTTTGTGGAAGGGGACCCTTCTCTGTGAAGCGGCTGTTGTCGTCTCGTCGGAGGGGGAGGGGGTTTCAATATCTGGTGGACTGGGAGGGCTACGGGCCTGAGGAACGTTCATGGGTGTCGTCTGCGTTTATCATGGATGACTCGCTCATTCGGGACTTCCACGTTGCGCATCCAGGGGCCCTGGGGCCATCTGGGGACGGCCATTAAGGTCGGGGTACTGTCATGGGTGTGTGTTCCGGTTTTTGTCTTCCCCCTGTTTCACACACACCTGCTCCTGAGAGCATCTTCACCACCTGTGCCTCGTTCACCCTAATTAACCCTTGTATTTAGCCTCGTGTCTCAATCTCTCTCGTCGCCAGTGTGCCTTGTCGTCGCGTTCCCGCATTCCTTGTTTCCACGTCACAGACTCACAGTAAGACTTGACCCTGTTCCGATTATCGACCTCGCCTTCTTGCCTCATGTTTTTGGATACTGTTGCCTTTTTTGGATTGCCTGCCTGTGTACCGACCTATGCCCGTATATTAAACCTCTCTTTTTGGAAACTGTCCATTTGTTTTGGACTCGTGCATTTTTGGGTCCTATCCTCTGTTCCGTTCATGACAACCGACTGTAAGGTAGTGGTAGGGGAGAGTGTGGCTAGACAGCATAGGATGGTGGTGTGTAAGATGACTCTGGTGTTGGGGAGGAGGATGAGGAAGACAAATGCCGAGCAGAGAACCATGTGGTGGAAGCTGAGACAGGACGAGTGTTGTGCAGCTTTTCGGGAAGAGGTGAGACAGGCTCTTGGTGGACAGGAAGAGCTTCCAGAAGACTGGACCACTGCAGCCAAGGTGATCAGAGAGGCAGGCAGGAGAGTACTTGGTGTATCTTCTGGCAGGAAATGAGAGAAGGAGACTTGGTGGTGGAACCTCACAGTACAGGAATTCATACAAGGAAAAACGTTAGCTAAGAAGAAGTGGGACACTGAGGGGACTGAGCAGAGGCAAAAGGAATACATTGAGATGCGACACAGGGCAAAGGTAGAGGTGGCAAAGGCCAAACAAGAGGCATATGATGACATGTATGGCAGGTTGGACACTAAAGAAGGTGAAAAGGATCTATACAGGCTGGCCAGACAGAGGGATAGAGATCGGAAGGATGTGCAGCAGGTTAGGGTGATTAAGGATAGAGATGGAAATATGTTGACTGGTGCCAGCAGTGTGCTAGCTAGATGGAAAGAATACTTCGAGGAGTTGATGAATGAGGAAAATGAGAGAGAAGGGAGAGTAGAAGAGGCAAGTGTGGTGTACCAGGAAGTGGTAATGATTAGTAAGGGGGAAGTTAGAAAGGCATTAACAAGGATGAAAAATGGAAAGGCAGTTTGTCCTGATGACATTCCTGTGGAGGTATGGAAGCATCTCGGAGAGGTGGCTGTGGAGTATTTGACCAGCTTGTTCAAAAGAATTGTAGCGTGTGAGAAGATGCCTGAGGAATGGAGGAAAAGTGTGCTGTTGCCCATTTTTAAGAACAAGGGTGATGTGCAGAGCTGTGGGAACTATAGAGGTATTAAGTTGATGAGCCACACAATGAAGTTATGGGAAAGAGTCGTGGAGGCTAGACTCAGGACAGAAATGAGTATTTGCGAGCAACCGTATGGTTTCATGCCTAGAAAGAGTACCACAGATGCATTATTTGCCTTGAGGATGTTGATGGAAAAGTACAGAGAAGGTCAGAGGGAGCTACATTGTGTCTTTGTAGATCTAGAGAAAGCGTATGACAGAGTAGCCAGAGAGGAACTGACTGCTGTACTGCATGCGGAAGTCTGGAGTGGCAGAGAAGTATGTTAGAATAATAGAGGACATGTACGAGGGCAGCAGAACAGTGGTGAGGTGTGCTGTAGGTGTAACAGACGAATTTAAGGTGGAGGTGGGACTGCATCAGGGATCAGCCCTGAACCCCTTCCTGTTTGCAGTGGTGATGGATAGGCTGACAGATGAGGTTAGACTGGAATCCCCGTGGACCATGATGTTTGCAGATGACATTGTGATCTGCAGTGAAAGCAGGGAGCAAGTGGAGGAACAGTTAGAAAGATGGAGGCATGCACTGGAAAGCAGAGGAATGAAGATTAGCCGAAGTAAAACAGAATATATATGAGGGGTGGTGGGGGAAGAGTGAGGCTACAGGGAGACGAGATAACAAGGGTGGAGGACTTTAAATACTTGGGGTCAACCGTCCAGAGCAATGGTGAGTGTGGTCAGGAAGTGAAGAAACGGGTCCAAGCAGGTTGGAACGGGTGGAGGAAGGTGTCAGGTGTATTATGTGACAGAAGAGTCTCTGCTAGGATGAAGGGCAAAGTTTATAAAACAGTGGTGAGGCCAGCCATGATGTACGGATTAGAGACAGTGGCACTGAAGAGACAACAGGAAGCAGAGTTGGAGGTGGCAGAAATGAAGATGTTGAGGTTCGCTCTCGGAGTGACCAGGTTGGATAAAATTAGAAATGAGCTCATCAGAGGGACAGCCGAGGTTCGATGTTTTGGAGACAAAGTTAGAGAGATCAGACTTCGATGGTTTGGACACGTCCAGAGGAGAAATAGTGAGCATATTGGTAGAAGGATGATGAGGATGGAGCTGCCAGGCAAGAGAGCTCGAGGAAGACCAAAGAGGAGGTTTATGGATGTCGTGAGGGAAAACATGAGGGCAGTTGGTGTTCGAGAGGAGGATGCAGGAAATAGGCTTACATGGAAAAGGATGACGCGCTGTGGCGACCCCTAAAGGGACAAGCCCAAAGGAAAAGAAGAAGAAGAAGAGCATGAAATGATTTTGCCTCTAATTACAGCTTTCCCTGTGTCCCAAAGTAAGGATGGGGATATAGTTGTGGAATCTTTCATATCTAGAAAATGTTCCCATTCCTTCCTTACAAATATATCGAACTTTGGATCTTTCAGGGCGGCACGGTGGCCGACTGGTTAGAGCGTCAGCCTCACAGTTCTGAGGACCCGGGTTCAATCCCTGGCCCCGCCTGTGTGGAGTTTGCATGTTCTCCCCGTGCCTGCGTGGGTTTTCTCCGGGCACTCCGGTTTCCTCCCACATCCCAAAAACATGCATTAATTGGAGACTCTAAATTGCCCGTAGGCATGACTGTGAGTGCGAATGGTTGTTGGTTTCTATGTGCCCTGCGATTGGCTGGCAACCAGTTCAGGGTGTACCCCGCCTCCTGCCCGATGACAGCTGGGATAGGCTCCAGCACGCCCGCGACCCTAGTGAGGAGAAGCGGCTCAGAAAATGGATGGATGGATGGATGGATCTTTCAGTCGAGAAGTATTTAAGCGCCAGGTTGGAGAATGTATCATGTTTGATTGAAGTTTGAGGCAGCGAGAAATTGGAGCATGATCGCTGATTATTATTGGATGTGTTTTGGAAGTGCTGTTTTCAGCAACTGAGTTATCTGTGAGAAAGTCGTCAATTCTAGAGAAGCGGTGAACTGAAGAAAAGAAAGTGTATTCCCTTTTTGTATGAGTTTTGTTTTTATTCTCCATATATCAGCAAGTCCGAAATCGTGCATATATTCATCTAATATTCGGGAAGACTGTAATTGGATTTTTTTAAATTTGAATTTGAATTGGTATACGTATGATGAAAATTACAGGCCTCTCTCATCTTTTTAAGTGGGAGAACCGCAATTGGTGGCTGTCTAAATGCCTTTTTTGCCCCGCTGTATGTATCGGCCTTCTGGGTCAATTATTGTACTGTGAAGTAGTCTATTATGAATTTGTATTGAGACTACTCGGTGTCTGCTGTTTACGGCTAGCTGAAAAGGACTGATCAAAAGTCATATATTCCATCCATCCATTTTCTGAGCCGCTTCTCCTCACTAGGGTCGCGGGCGTGCTGGAGCCTATCCCAGCTGTCATCGGGCAGGAGGCCGGGTACACCCTGAACTGGTTGCCAGCCAATCGCAGGGCACATACAAACAACCATTTACACTCACAGTCATGCCTACGGGCAATTTAGAGTCTCCAATTAATGCATGTTTTTGGGATGTGGGAGGAAACCGGAGTGCCCGGAGAAAACCCATGCAGGCACGGGGAGAACATGCAAACTCCACACAGGCGGGGCCGGGGATTGAACCTGGGTCCTCAGAACTGTGAGGCTGACACTCTAACCAGTCGGCCACCGTGCCGCCTGTCATATATTCATATATTTTCATATCCGTCTCCAGAGGAGTGAGTGCCTCACCAGTCATGAACCTCATCGCATGTCACTGGTCACAGCCTGGCACAGTGCAGCCCGATTGTTCAATTTTACATTTGCCTTGTTCTCTTCACAGATGATTTAAAATTTAAACTTAGCACATGACATACTTGAGAGAGTCTGGAGAGGATGTGGAACATGTTTTGCTGCCTGTAACCTTCTGCTGCATGACAACTTTGTTCCTAGGCCAGTGACGGTTTTGGGAAGCCTATCCTTAGAAGGCCACACAGATTTGCTGTTACCAGAATGGTCAGAGTCATTGTCAGACAATCTGCTTGCGTGGGCCATGCATGGGTTCCTTTTGGTGTATGACAATGCCTGGTCTCGTGTGGCAGTAATGATGCAGCAGTTTCCGACTGAGTGATGAACGCATTGATGCTCTTGACTGGCATGCATGTTCCCCACACCTAACAAGCACTTCTGACATCATGTATCGTAGCATCCACTGTCTCCACTGTAGGAGCTGACACATGCCCTGGTCTAGGTCTGGGAGGAAATCACTCTGGAGCATTCCCAGATGTTGGTAATCATAAAAAAGACATTTCGTTGATTGCTTTGAAGCTGGCCACTAAAATAATGTGTGAATGTTTGTGGTGTAATTTATGTATACAAATTTGCATCAAAGTTTGTTTTGGGTGTCTTATGAGAGTAATAGTTACATTCTGCATTATACAAAAATGACAATAATGCATCGGAATTTATGTAGAAAGTATGAGTATGTATATGTTATGTTATGTTTCACACAATGAATAAATAAATCTAGTTCAAAGACTGCAAAGCATTGAAAATTTTGCTTTAATTGCCACCAATACACATGTAATAAATAGAAATCAAATCAAACTATGAACCACTAATGAATGAAAGACAATAATATTAATCACTAGCACTTGGAACAAAATGTGGGCTTTGCTTTCACTTGTTCCAGACACAAATAATGACACAGGGGAATAACAAATATGATAAGCCATAAATATGTTCCTATTTCTTTGTCATAAGCAATTTGGTTATTGGTGTTATGACAACAACAAATTTAAATAAGATACTCTCAACATTTCCTGATTTGCTCTTTTTTTTGCAGCCACAATTATGATGATTGGACAATGAGTACAACTTAACAGTTTGTAGATCTCAATCAGCAGTAAAATGACTGCGGACAGCACAATAGTATAAAATATGGAAATAAGTAAAGATTTAAAAAATGCACACAATTAAAATTTGAGAACCAAATAAAATTTGCGCTTAATAACAAAATATTCTAACAAGAGTCATCATAACTATTCCCAACATTGCATTTGATAGCAACAGCAATTATAGAGCATCAGAAGTATTGCTCTGTGTGTTTTTAATGTTTTAACTTCTCCAAAGCCCCCTTTTACACATCAGGGATTGCACTGTTGTTATGTTATGTTATGTTATGTTATGTTATGTATGTCATTTGTTGTGGATGATGTCATAGATGCTGCAGTGGCCAAGCCATGCAGAGGTGGCTAGTAACCAACACCTCAAGTGGCAGAGGAACGCAGTGACCGCACTGTATATTATTATCCTGTGCTCACGATTATGTTCACTGACTTACTTATGTTCACTGCATTTAAGCAAAGCGCCGTAATGAAGGTGTTTTTTCTAGAGCATTTCCGCTATATGGATAATTAGTTTGGTCACAGCTTAGTATTTACAGTATGTTCACCGAAAGCTAAGTAGATCTGTTGGTGCAATTGTCATCAGATGTCATCCTTGAAAGTCCACAACCAGAGCCAAACAACAGATGGTGCAGGCTGACATCTTGAAATCCATTTCTCTTTCTCTTTGGAGAACGCTGAGTACATTTTAGTATCACATTCCGTCTCAGACAATATGAGTTGTGAGTCATATGCAGAGAAATTAATAATTTAGAGTAAACACGGACCAGATGAGGACATTTTTAAAGGTACACGTTGATAGACACATACCCAAAGAGAAAACAGACAAACATGCAGTTAATCACTTACACAACCAATTGTGGCAGGGAACCACTTCCAATGAATACAATGTTAACATCAAATTGTACAAGAAAAATAAAAAAAGTTAGCTCCATCTCTCATACAGTGTGCGTGCGGGCGTGCGTGCGTGTGCATGTGTGCGCGTGCGTGCGTGCACGTGTATTTAGTGTGTTGATGTGTTCATCAATTGTGGGACCTGCTTATAATGCAATATTCACATGCCTGTTAAGTAGTCACTGTGCACTTTAGACACTTTAATTACATATCCAAATGTTAGGGATTTCTTAAATAAAGTTGTATTAAATAGTTTACCTTTACAAAGGTAAGCATGCAATTTTTGAGTGACACTATCAGAGATGTTAACATTCATGTTTGGGGTACATAACAGTAAATTTAATTTCAGTGGACCTTTATTTGTTTATTTGCTGTAGTCATGAAAATAAACATTTGTAACGAGTTGCTAATAGGATAATAGATCATGAATGCATGAATACTCTCCGATAGTGTCAATACAAAAATGAACATCATCATTGTAAAAGCAGTTAATGAATAACAATAAATAACTTACTATGGTAAAAACTTGGTTTGACAAACCCCCGGCTAAAGGAATAAGTGTGATTTAGCCAATAAATGTACTGTAATTTGGCTATTTAGACCTCCATAGAGTGACTCTCTAACATGGACTTAGTATAAAAGTGTCAATTTCATTTGAAAAAACACCTTGGTTTTGTCATACAAGTGCCCAGAAAAGGCCCCTCTGAAACTACTTCTGTTTGACCCAGTTTTGTATCCGCTTTGTCCATATGTGGCTAAGACCGCCCCCTTTCCTCTGATTGGTTGCCTCTGTGTAGAAGACCCTCTTGTGAGAGTACACTTGTTTGTTATGTTTACAGCTGATCACAATTGTAGTGTGGACTTTATTTCTACTGAGACAAACCCGGACTTCAGTTGAAAGTTTGTAATGTAATTTTTCCCCATTAGACATTCAATACAGAGCAGGTGAAATGATGATCAATTAGTTCATGTGTTTTTTGTCATCTAATGTGCTTGTATGTAATTTTAATTAGTGTAGGAATATTCTTTTCACACATTATCTCAGGATCATCCCTTCCCTGATCCCTAAAACAAACTATATTTATCAGGCGGAGCAGCCTCTCAAAACACGCATTGTCAACATTAAAAAAACAAACAAAACAACAACAACATTAAAACATGGCATTTTATATTTGAAAAGTGTTAGTTTTTTCCATTCTTGCTTTGGAAAGAAAATTACTGTAAAAGTCAATCGGTGCTGCAAAGATTTCAAAATCAAGCAAATACAATATGTCTTAAACACTCTCAATTACTGGACCTCAAGTGACCTCACTGGAGAATTTTCTCTCGCGTGTCAGGCAGCTTGAGGGCAACCATGCCGCCGCAGACCAGCGCAGTGAAGGACAGCAGGATGGGGATGGATTTGGTGATGCCCACAAAACTGGCGAAGATAGAGCTGCCAAGAACTGCTGCCAACTTACAGAGAGCATTCAGGACGCCAAAGGCTGTTGCCCTAGGATACAGACAGATGAAAATAGCTTGATGTGACTTTTTTGTTATAAATGTTGAAACGGTAATTCCCTCCAGAATTGCTCTGGCCAAGATTAAATGCCAGATAACAGAGGTGTGGACTCGAGTCACATAACTTAGAACTGAGTCAGACTCGAGTCATGAATTTGATAACTTCAGACTCGACAATATATTAAAAGACATCTCGAATTGGACTTGAATGGCTATGACTTGTGATTTAACTTGGACTTGAACCCACTGACTTGAATGGACTTGCTTCTTTGACCAACGCACTAAGATTCCAATATTAGATAGCGTTCTCTTTCTATAGGTATATGTGCAACTTACTGTTTTACTACAGGAAAATATGGAAAATATGATAAGTGACAACATAATACTGAATGTGCTAATGATTATTTATGATTGTGCCCCATGCTATTATTGCCAGTGTGTAGTTAGTCATTCTTCTTTTTTTAAACAGTAAACACATAGTGGAGGAATTGACCAAGAGGTCATTCTTTGACAGACTACCTAAAGTAATGGTTTCATTAATTAAAAAACAAAACATTCATTCATTCATTCATTCCTTTTCCTTACCGCTTCTACTACAACATAAATCAACAATAAATGTCACAGCTAAATAAGGTATACATTCCAACAACCACTGTTAATATACAACAGCAACGAGATTTAACGTAACAATAAGGACGTTAATTATTGCAAAAAAATATATATAATCCACATTGCATTGGGGGAATCGTGTGGCTTGACCTCATGTTTTCGTGAGCATTAGCAGCTAGCTTTGTCAGAGATCACACAAATGGTTACACGGCGGGCAGGCCATGCACTTTCTGGGCTTCCTGTACATTACAGTCTGGTCAAGAATCACTCTTGTACTGTATTTCTTTTTTTTATTCATTTTATTTACCAGTCAATCAGCACACAGCTAGCATCTATTCGAAATGAAACTACAATCTTATTTGTGTCCTTTTCTATGCCTCTGATGTAATAATTTTACATAGCAAAGCAAATTATTTAGATAGTGCATTTCATACACAAGGTAACTCAATGTGCTTTACATGATAAAAAGCATTTATAAACAAAGAAACAAAAACACCTTAGAAACATTTAAGACAAAGAGAAAAAAAAGTAGAATTAAAACTGTGTACAGTACACGAAATATAATTTAAAAGTGGAAATGCTCTAAAAAGCATGAGCAAAAAGAAGAGTTTTTAACCTGGACATAAAAACATTCACACTTGGGGCTAACATCACTGTTGGCAACTTATTCCATTTGTGTCCAGCATAATAGCTAAAAGCTGCTTCACCATGTTTGCTTTGCTCCACTATTTGACCTGAGTCTGTCGATCTCAGAGCCCTACTGGGTTGATATGCCATTAGCATTTCTTTCATGTATTCAGGACATAAACCATTTTGTGATTTATAGACCAGTCCCAGAACTTTAAAATCTATTCTCAAGATGACTGGGAGCCAGTGTAAAGACTTTAGAATTGGAGTAATATGCTCTGACCTCTTTGTTCTGGTCAGAACCCAGGCTGAACCATTCTGAATGAACTGCAGCTGTTTAATGCTCTTTATGGACAGTCCAGTCAGAAGACCATTACAGTAGTCAAGTCTACTTGAGTGAAGGTGATATAGAGTTTTATGGCGTAACTGGGTGTTTATTGCAGTATAGCATATAATGTAAATCAGATAAGGGTGTGGGGGTGTGTTGCATGAAAGCTCCCAGGTTGGTTTCTATGATAACCCCCACAGTGATCAAGCCTCTCTCTCAGCAGGAGATCAACCATATGGCGGATTTCACCTGGGAGCATGACTGGTGTGGGGGGTGTATTATTCATTTTCTCAGGAGTCTTGTCCTCAGGTTTGCTCTCAAGGCCTTTGAAGGGAAGGACCCCCGCGGCCAAGATCTGCAGCTGCCGCTGAAAGAGGACGTGGAGACAATGAGCGCGCTCGCTCCCTTGATCGACGCCTTTGTATCCCCTTCTTAAGTTTTTTGCATTTGTTGTGTTTAGATTAGGTTTTATTGAGTATAGTAGTGAAATAGGCTGCAGGTATAGGGGGTGTTGATCTCTGATTATCAGAAGATCAAATAGGGGGATTGAAGGTGATATAGAGTTTTATGGGCTAACTGGGTGTTTATTGCAGTATAGCATATAATGTAAATCAGATAAGGGTTTGGGGTGTGATGCATGAAAGCTCCCAGCAGGGTGGATACTGATCCAGCAGAGACCAGATGTCGAGGAAGACAATGGCTGCGGGGAGCCACTGTAAACATGAGATGCAAGACTGTGGAGCCATCGGCAAATGGCCATCATTCTGCAGAGCAATGATGACGTCAGATGGGACCATGGACCAATCAGACGACAGCAATTCCATACTTCCTCTTTCAAACATTGTATAAGTCGGGGGCAAGAACAGATAGCTTTGTTCAGTCTGCCCTGTCTCTGCTGAGGCTAGGATAAGCGTAGCTGCTGACCCAGAGCTCTGTAAAATGTATAGACTCCTATGTCAGGAATAAATTGGTTGACTTTTAACACGTTGTTATAATTGTCGTTCTTCCATGAAAACGAACACGCATGGCACCTCGAGAGTAATAGGTGATTATAAAATACAAGGTTCCTTCAAATGGTACGTGATCCTGGAAGGGCATTAGATAAAAAGACAGAGGAGTGGACAGGGATTCAATTGGACTGCAATCTTCCCGGTGCACCGACAGAAAAAGGTGAGCGGAAACCTGTTTGATTAAATCACGAATTCTGCACATTGGAAATTGTTAAATATATTGTAGAAGTTATCATTTATTTGCTTAGTTTGCATTAGTATTATGGACGATTTTGAGAAAGGAGGATGTCTCGCCTTCAAGAAGATGACTCAGCAGGAATCATCAGAGAGAAGGACGTGGCCGGGACGTGGCAGGTGTTGGTCCCATGTTTTCACCTTGAAACCCTACCCTTAGTGTGTTGTGTCTTGTAGCTTAGTACGTTATGTCTTGTAAACTTAGAAACCTCCCTATTTCAAATAAATACAGGAGCGACGGGAGAGATTGTTTAGAGCGTATTGAGAGGCTGTAATCTGAACAATCTCCCATACGCCCTCCTCATGAGAAAGAGAGACCAGCGTCTTCATTCCTTTTGTGTCTATTTTTTATAAGGTTGGGTAAGATAAATCCAACATTAAATTGGTCCTTCGAGCCGGATGTCAATACACCCGAGGATTCCAGTTGTGGAGCCGACATCCAGTTAAGAGACCGTGGCCACGGCAATTGAGACCCTTTCCGGGACTGGTCTTCGTTCTCCTCAACTGGGATCTGAAGGTTGACGACAATCCACAGGATTGAAGACGACTTTGGTGAGTTAAATTTAAATTTGGTTTAGGAAAAAGTCAGACAAATTCCACGAGGACGGCGGAGTCCTGTACGTACTTAAATTCCATGTTTAATAAACCCTGTGAATACTAGTCAATGGCGGGTAAAATAAAGAAACTAGGAAAGTTTCGTGGCGTCGTAGTTAAATTCCGTATAGGACGGCGGAGTCCTCTAACGAGCTGTTGACAGACCTAGTTAAATTCCGTATAGGACGGCGGAGTCCTCTGACGAGCCAGTGTGAATGAGAGTGTAAATGGGAAATGGGAAACCACTAGGTTTTTCATTCCCTACCAAAACAGTGGGAAAGTAAACGGTGGACTTTTGTGGATGCAAAGGCAAGGATTCTCCACTCGAAAGAGTTGAAGTGAGAATTACCACAGAAAGTAAATTTGAATCACCGTCCTACTGAAAAGAAACAGTGTTCTAGACTACCCTAGGTAGTATTACACTGAACCAAATTCTTTCAAATGGGGGAAAAAAAACAGGGATACACTGCAGTGTAAAGGTTGGAAGTTCATTAAATTAAATTTAAAAAAAGAAAAAAACAGGATCCTGATAAAATTTAATATTAAGAGACAGGGATAACTGAACACAGCTTTAATGGTTGGTTAAATACACAAAAAATAGCCGCGTTGCAGGAATCAAATTATATAAAATAAAAGAG